>NC_092688.1:14208806-14508806 GCF_964275005.1 Diadema setosum
GAGATTGATCAAATTTTATTATCCGGGGCCCATTGATGGAAGAATTGCACAGGAAAATACCTAATCGTGTTCAACGTTGAAATGACCCTCTCACAAATTGCTCGACGTTTGTGTCATCATCGGTAAGAAAGTTGAAAAGTTGAAAGTTGAAAAGTTGAAAGTTTATTTTACTCAACAACCCATACTTTGGGTGTCGGAGTCCAATGCAAAAACATATATCACATAATTAAATAATACAGAAATACAAATAACTTTAAAAAGTATACTAAACAACTATATATAACAAAGCAAATAAGAATGAAATACGATTGATGAAAAGAAAAAAAAAGAAAAATTTACAGAAATATACAATATACACACGATAAATAGTGAGAGAAAAAAACAAAGAAAGGGAAATATGACGAGAGAGAGGGAGAGAGAGAGAAGAGAAATGGAGGTGAAGAGGGAAGAGTGAGAAAGACACAAAACTCGTGACAATGTACCTATGCAAATTAACAATAAAAGAAATAGGAGTGACATTTAGTTCAGAAAAAAACAAACCATAAAAAAACAACAACAGAAATAAAAACCGTAAAGACATACGGAAACATAGTACGATAAGTGAACAAAGAATGAAGGAAATATGGAGGCGAGAACGAGAAGAGGAGAAATGGAGGGAAGAGTGAAAGGACAATTGTAAAGAAGGACAGCCTGTAAAGGCTTATATTATGTAGTATCTGTAGTATCTAAGAAAAGGACGAAATATATACTAGTAATCTAAACATGTGTTATTATATAACTACAAAACTTGGTTAAATTGGAAAGGACTGTCCTCTTTTGACAATTAGATCCATCTTCATAGTATTTGGGTATTTCCAGTACTATTTTTAAGTATTTCTTTTCGCTGTTTAAAGAGGTTGCACTGAAAAAGGTAGTGAAATTCATCACCAATTTTATCTTCATTGCAATGGGTATAAAATCTTTCATTTCTAGGAATTTGATTATATCTTCCAGAAACAATTGGCAATCTGTGATTAGCACAACGGAATCTGCATAAAATTTTTGCCTGCGAAAGTGCATTGTACTTCTCAAAATGAAGCGCCTAAGAGGTTCATCATCAACTCGGCAACGCAATTATCTCTTTCTGTTGTCTTCGTATAACGTGCAGCTATTCGATCCGGTAACTTCAGTCGTAATCCCAAACATGAATACTCTTCCGAGTTTCAAGCGAAGTCCATCCGATTCTACCTCAAATTTCGGAGTTATTCCAGCAAAAATGCCGACTCCACTCCGGCAGAGATCACCTATGTCATCTAAGCAGTTTGTAAGCCCGAGTAGTATTGATCCAGATCCATTTTATCTGCTTAAAGACCCAGTAACTTCCGCATCAGGTGAGCTTGTGTTTACATTTTAGCTTTTGACAAGCAGTCCCACATACTGCAAATCATGTGATACAGCCGGCAGCCGCAACAGAGCTACGCTGGCTGTCTGAGTGTATCGACAATTGCAATTTCACTATTCAGTGACAATTTAACATCAGAGTAAATCGAACATCAGAAGGAATCGAATGTCACTGTCATATTACCCCAAATGTGTAAGGAAGGCGAGCATGTTTGTCATGAATAAACACACAGGGGGAAAAATTGATAAATTTACTAAAAAGGGCTTGGAAGATGAGTGTCGACAACGTCCACAGATCACTCAGATCTAGTCCATGGTCCAACCGAGTGTCGGTGGACAGTGTCACTGTCGAGTGTCAGTGGTGAATATTAAACTGATTTCACACTCGCTGCAATACAGCTACAGCACTGCTACATTGCCTACAGAAAATGCCTTGATCAAAACAGTGAAATTTAAAGTTCTGGTAATGCTGATGGTGTCCTGGTGTACACATGGAACATGTAGGGTTTAGACCTGTAACTGTTATATAAATCTAAACCGAAAATGCAGAATCCAAATTTAATGTCAATTACTGTATAGTTGCCACTTGTGTGTTTTTCCTATGCACTCCCTGGTTGGCGAACTAACGATAGGCACTGAATTAGTTCGCCGCCCATAGCGCACCACGTATTATTTGCGCTTGTGTCATACACACACTTCAATGTAGGATGCATGCCATTGTGTATCATCGCGTTTGAAAAACATTTTTAATCTGCCACCTGAAATCCATTCGAAATCAAAAACATTCTCTCATTAAAAATGGTTTTGTCACCTGTTACATATGGTAAAATACATTTCAATTGGATTACAATTGTTTGTGTTTTTATGGAGGAAAAAGGTGAATTAGGAATGTCTTTTGAGAGCGATGGAAATCCGTTGCCCCAGCTGATCTCTGATCACGGCGCGCATTGACATGCGATGTGAATGTCTGGTGACTTTAGGTAGTGGCGACTTAATGGTAATCGACGTTATGATTAATATTACCTTCACCTTCACTAACTTGAGTGAATAAAAACCTTAAAAATCAGTTAATTGACCAGTATACATTGTAGTTCTTTCATGAAATTAATGATAATTTGCTTTCATGTAGTCAGGACTGCTCATCCATCAAACAATAAATTGTGCCAAAGATAACAATAACACTGATAATGTTCGTTGAAATGTATGACATCAAGATCCCACTGTATGCACCATCTAAACCTCTAGTTCTCTGTGCTATGATGCCTAATTTAATTTCAGGTTCAACTGAAGTCACTGGAGAGACCCACATGATAAGCCACTATGGGTTAGAGCACAGCTTCAACAAGTTCTCTACTAAGAAACTCAAAGACCAACTCAGTGCATTCTTGCCACACCTCCCAGGTAAGAAGTACATCTAGTTTGATAATAAATACATTTGGTATCACACACCAATCCTCATCACCATACACATGTAATACAACAAAACTTTACCATTTATTCATTTGATATATGCCTGATCTAGGCACCAGAAACCAATCATGGGTAGATTAAGACTAAAGTCAACACTCACTGTGCTTTTTCACTATTACATGTCTAATTTGTTGCCACAATCAGTGACTTTTTTTATTCTTCAGTAATCTCATATACTTGTATCCTGAAATTGACTTTCAAATGTGTAAATTATGAAATCCACTTACCCTGTACACAGTGGTAGTTACATGTATACCTGCAGCACAATGACCTTTATGTGGAAATGACATAGTTTACAAGGGAGTAAGTGAGTGGATATGTTTAGACTGTAACCAAATGCCCTTCATCCTCCACCCACCCCCTCCCCCACCCCCCCCCCCCCAAAAAAAAGAGTAAAGCAAAATAATAGTCATATGAAAAGTGAAACATTGTATTCAAATGTTTGGTCAATAATGCTTTGATTCCAGGAAATATAGACACAGTGAGCTCTCAGGACAACAGCAGTCTGCAGGCAGTGATTGAGAAGCCACCCATTACCAAGGAGATCACCCATCTGAGTGCCTCTGCCCTCCAGGGCTTCAAGCTGCACCCTGGATCAGTAAGTATTACCTTGCCTCCATCTTGTTGCTACCTAAAAGGTGACAATTTTCACCATTCTGTAGTTTTAAGCAAAAGTCTTACATCCAGGAAATAACAGTGTAGACGGGGCAAGACTATTTCTGTAGTTAAGGGGGGGGGGGGGGAAGAAATAGAGACATATATTTGCATTTAAAAATTCATGTATTCTCTAAAATGCTTTGCCATATTGTTGCTGGTATCGTTTGCACTGAAATATACTAAATATAGTCTCATGCATATGTATTAGAGCATGCTTGTTCAGTGCATTTTGTGCATACATTGTACTAAATACATGTATAATGAGGTATCAGTCATAAGGAAGCAAATGGCTGGGTCCTCACCTCTTTTGTCCTTGCAATAGTGTGATCAGAAAAAAAAAAATAATTAAGAAAATAATTTAAAAAAAAGGTCAGGTGATGAAGTGGAAAGTATGTTCAAATATGACCTAGTCTATGACAAGTCCAGCACTCATTTTGCCCATTTGGTAATATATGTATTTGTTCATTCCATCAGTGTCCTCTCTTGTATCTTTGCCTGTCTACACAGATCCCAGATCAATACAAGCTCCTCCATCATCAGCCTCCAAAGAAGCTCAAGCACAAGAAGCACAAACGAGATCACAGGATACCAGAGCTCAATGAGCCCATGAGCGCTGGTAAGGCCGGAGAATCTCTCTTTCTCTCTTTGTTGGGGGGGGGGGGGGGGGGGGAGGCAAATTTGGGTCCAAGATTCACATTTTCATCTTCTTAAAAGTGCATGGTCAAATTTTGAGCACACTTGGCAGGAATTTTTGCTTGGCTTAGAACCCCCCAAACTAGAAAATCTTTAAAAAGTTGTCTACTATAAAACCAGAAATACTTTGAGTAAATACAATGTACATTAGTGAATGAACCTACTAGTTTGTTCATGACAGATCCTAGGGTGGCCCCTCTGGGGCTGGGACCAAATTGGGGTGCAGTTTCCGCATTTGGTAGGTATTTTTGCCAGTGCGATAGAATATGCAAATGGACACCATGCCCTCCCGGACGTACCCAAAAGCTAGCCCAAATTTGCTGTGGTCTTCTTGGGTAAGAGTCTGCAAGAATGTGTGGAAGGTGAAATCATGATACTCAGTAGAGCACAAAACCCCCAGCCCCAGGTTTCTTGTTCAAGTTGATTTTCTGTCTCACTACTGAAAGAGGTACTTTGCATGGATGGAACTGCATGCGCTGCATTCAGTTGGTGCATTGGGCAACTGGCCCGAGGTATGGTCTGTGGAGGTTTGTGGGCTTGAGATGTTTGAAGCAGAATGGTGTTGTTGTTGTTTTACTTTTATAATGGCAATCCTTTAATAACAGACAGACAGGCAGATAGAAAAATGAAGGGAGAAATAAAAAGAAACATAGATGAATAGAAAGATAGAGCAAGAGAGATAAAATAGATAGAGAGGGATAGATAGATAGATACTTAGTAGATAGATAGATAGATAGAGAGAGAGAGGGCAAGAAGGAGATGAAGAAGTAAAATTGTTTCACTGTTTTATAAAACTAGACAAAAAGTAGTAAACAAGACACACACACAAAAAAACCAAGAAATGAAAAAGTTCATGCGGCCTTGAGTAGACAGTCATATTGGTGCTTCTTCCATCTCTCGTTTTGTCTCAATCATTTGAATAAACAGGAGCAGAAGCAGGAGGTGACAGCGGTCATGAAAAGAAACACAAGAAGACCAAGAAGCATGGAGACCAGGATGGAGAGAAGAAGAAGAGGGACAAGAAGAAAAAGAAGAAGAAGGTATGATCGTCTCACTGATTCCTGACCTTTGACCTCCCAGTACATCGCCTGGTAGGGATTTGCAGTGAAATTGAAACGAAAACACAAAATGAAGTTGGGCATTCACGTCAACGCTTTCATTAGAGAGGGGCAACTCTTATCAAGTTTTTCTCTCATTTGAAAAGCTACGATTTTAGTCTGATTAGCATGATAAAAGGTCGTATATCCCCTTTTAAAATGTCAAGAAATTTTGCAGAGTGAAAGAATATCTCCCTACGTTGTGTACGGAATCTGAGAGAAATACACGTAAGAGTTAAAAACTAATCCTATGTCATTTGAAAATGTGATCCCCTTTTGTATCAAGAATATGAATGATTAGATTTTGTTTTTGTCCAAGTAGAGTAATTGGAAATCTGTAATATTGTTTCCCTCTGCATCATAAAGAAGTTACCTGTTTTATCATTCTCAGGAGATGTCTGTTTTACCTGCCTCAACAATATACCACCATATGAAAGGATTCTAGTGTCCAGGGTTGTAAATGGAACACACAAGCTTTAATATTTGACAGAGATGCGTGAAACTCTTTGTATTCCAGAAACCAAAGTTGTATGCAAACGTAGTATGTATCTATTTTTCTTCTTAAAGATCTATATATATATTTTATTTTTTTTTTTGGGGGGGGGGGGGGGGTAGCCCAGGATATTTTTTGTTAGTTACCTGCTTAAAGAGGATAGCTGAAATTGTTCTGTATGAGCAGCTTCCAATTTTCACTCTCTCTGTACAATGTACATATACTGTATCTCTCTCTCCCCCTCTCCCTGCCTCATCATGGTGTGACACAGACTCGTCAAATCCCCATGCATCCTGGCATGCAGACGCCACAAGAGGGCAGCGGACCAGGCAGGCCATGATCTGAAGCCTGGATAAAGTGGTTGGAGCAGCGATGCAAAAAATCTCCCAGACTCTTGGCAACAAAAAACAACAACAAATTGTACAGAGGAATATTGTGACCTTTCAACTGTGGACAGCTCCATGTGCAGTTTGGCAGTAGACTACAGGGATAACAAGGATGTGTTATTTTCTGAGTATTCTATGCTGGTGCTTGTACCTGTTAAGATCTATATCTCCGCAAGTGACACCATCTACAAAGCTGAAAAGCAGTATATGAAAAGTCTTTGGGCTTTGTATTGAGAGGAGATGAGCAAGACAGGAGACAGCAGTGCATTTTCTTTTTTTTTTTCTTTTTTTTTTGGGGGGGGGTGGATTATAACCCTTTCAAGGTCTAACATGATGGTAATGGATTTCCTAGTGACTGTAGACACGATTATTTCTAGTGCTTTTTGTTTCTTTTTCTTTTTTAAATGAAAGTTGTACCCCTGATGGTATGATTTCGTTAGTTGAGAATGATAGGGCATTAAGTTGCCACTAAAGCCATTGTGTTCGAGGCACCTTTAAGCCCTTGTCATTGTTACTGGATGATTTGTGGTCATTTCTTGGGAATGTGCACATAAGGATACTGTCGGAAGTGAAGTCTGTGACCTATTCAGTGAATGAATTCTCAGCACTTGCAGAATTTATTCTGTTCATGTTACTGAAAGATTGTACCCATAGTATCAATTACTATTTCCATTCTGAAGTGACAAGGTTTTGACTGTAACTGTCATGTTCCAAGAGACTGCAGTAAAACGTTTGTTACTCTGTCATGAAAGAGTCAAGATGAAAAAGCAAACAGAAAAGTGAATTTTCTTTCTTCCTTTTTGTGAGACACTACAAGTCATGTCGGATATGTGTGTTTAATGATGTAAAAGTTATTTATTAGTCTAACTACACAGATATTTACACAACTTCAATTTAAGAAGATATGGGTTCTGAATATCAAGAGAAAAATTCAATAGATATGACAATACCTCTTTGCGACAAACTCTATTTAAAAAAAAAAAACAAAACAATGATTAAAAGTATAATGCAAAGAAGCTGATTTGATTTTTGCTAACAGCGTCCGGATACATATTTCCAAATTGAACAAAGGCCTAATTTTGTTCGCTTGGAGATTACAAGCATGTGGAATATTTTAGAAAGCCTCGTTATGGAAATGAGATTATGATTTATGCATTTAGTGAGATATATATGAGATGGTTTTGCAAATCCTGCTGTTGCAGTAATGAATGAAAATACATTATGGAGAATCAAAGGAGAACAGATACTGATAGTGTTGGAAGTCATGCTGTTTCAGAAGTCAGTAAGATACTTATATGAATTCAGGGAGAATGAGAATGATTAAAGATAGCATGAATATGTGTATAGTGAAGCCTTTGAGTACATGTCATGAGAATAAATGCATCTATTGTCATTAATTTCAGACCAGTATATCAAGAGACAATTTTAACTGGAGGGTGTTCTGAAATATTGATATCTCTGTTAATATTAAGTCTAGTCTGTAGTTTAAAAGAAAACTGAAAACTCATGAATTTTGTTTAAGAATATGTACCTCTATCTTTAAGTTTATGCAAGGTTGAGTAAGTTCTTTTGATTTTTTGAAAGGGCAATGTACTTTTTGCAGCCCAGATCTGCAGATTTGTTTTAATGCCTGTCCAAGAGCATGTACATCTTTCCATGTGCCCAATTCACCATTAAGATGACAGCAGTAGAAAAAGGGATTCGTCACAAGAGGCATAGATTCCTCCCATTGTAAATACTTAGAGATCAGTGCATGCACAAAACTTAAGTCTCGGTTGCATGTGTGTTTGATCTTGTATGCTCACTACAGTGGCCATGAATAAATGGATACTGGATGACCAGAACAGCTTAACCCTTCTGTACCAATGAGCTAAATGTGCACAAGTTTCACCCACAAACCTATGGACAGTCAGTTAATGTGGCATGCAAAGGGATGAATTATTAAGGAGCTAGCTTTGACAGCCAAGTGTTTGCAAAGTGAGCATGAACATTGCAATGAACGGAGTTCATTGAGAGCTGGGCGAGTAGTTGATTAAAATAAACAGTAAGGACTAAAGCCCCAAAACGGCAGATTATCCAGGAATACATGTACGTTAGCTCAGTGTTTGTACTCTGCATGTAGTGATGTTTTCAGCGCAAGCCATGAGAAGCCGACAGGACAGTGAGTTAAAAACCTAGAGTGGTTGCACTCACCTTCCCAATACCATTGAGATTTCAGGTGATGATGATGTGACATGTGACCGTGCCACGTAGCAAGCGCAAGCCTGCTGGACACTGCCCTGGTCAAGGACCGGATGGAGATATGACCAGCTTCTATCTCACCTCCAACTGTTTTTCCACTCAGCAAACCCATTCTGTTCTTGTACATAGTGACATTGAAAACTACATATTAACTATTCACTGATACATGTGAGATGTAGTGGAGATGCAATGGACAGTTCAAATGTTGCTCCCTCCCAAAAAGGTGCCAAAATGTGAACATTTGTTTGAACACCTGCAAGCACTGTTTCTGTACATTTACTTTGCACTGGTTCTGCAATATTGTCTGTGATAGGAATGACCTTCATTCTGCCTACAAGGCATTACATTTGTTGTTGTTTTGTTTGTTTATTTGTTTGCTTTTAGTTGAGTATGGATTCATTTTACTTGATCCCTATACAGAAAGCAGTTATATGCTCACATGCATGAACCCACTGTACCAAAAGCTTTAAAGCTGTTTTGAAGAACTTGTGAGAAACAAAGCCCTCTCACAGCAAGGATATATATGGTGATGATGAAGGTATGTGTACCTTTGGTGAATGAATGATAATAACCTTCTGTGTATCATCATCAGTGGCAATGCAGTAAGGGCAGTGCTGGATATTTGTGAATTTGATATCTGTATCATACAACAGTGGTCATTGGTCAAACTAGCCGCCATGTACATCACAAATGTTTGGCTGTTGCTGCAGATCACAGGTTGTATTGCAATGTAATACAGTCTTAGAATTTTGTGACCATAATGTAAAGTCTCAGGATAAATTAACCCCAGCATCATTTGTGTCCACGGCATAAGAGGGAAAGATCAGATCTTTTTGGGAAATATTTACGCAAGGTTGACTGTATTTATATCAAGATAGACGTCAAAGATGTATAAACAGAATTATGTACTGTACATTTTGTGAGATTTAACAATGCATGTGTGTAAAGTCAATGGAAACATGCAAAATTTGTTTCATTAAAAATGTCTCGTCTTCATAAAGTAATCACAGAATCTTGCTGCTTTGTCTTGGGAGTCTTTCAACAGTTGCTTTATGCAAACCCAACATGTACTTTTAATACAACTGTGACAATACATGTATGAGTGATTCAGATAACCCAAATTTTGTCCATTTTTCAATCTAACCATCGCTAAATTGCATTTTCACCCAACTTCTACAAAGTATCCAAAGATCATATTTGAATGAAAAGATGTTCTAAAAAGTGGCACACTGTTATTATTGCTTTATACATATGTTTGTATTTTTACCATCATTTTGTGTTTATGGCTGTGTATACAAACTAATGATCTATGCTGTGGGGATTCGTAATTGATAAGTCTAAAATCACAAAAATCTGTCTTTTTGTATTGTTTGTACACATTTTTCTGTGGGGGAGTTAGAGAGATTTGAAAGGTTTCCAGGTAAGTTACACTGACAGATCATGAATTAAAAAACACAGCAATGGTGATCAACATACACATCAGACATTAATTTTTGTCTTCATTATTACAATACCACATTTTACAGATCATTTCCACAGTTGCGGTTACCATGGTACAATGTGCAATGTACGTATCTACTAAACATGTCAACAGCTGATAGGTCGTTGCTCAGCTGTTTTTATGTTCACTGTAGTTCCCGTACAATTGGTAATCACAATGTGTTCTACAAAATGGGGCATATAATCCACAAAACTCAAACATAGCTGAACATCTGACAAAGACTGAGTGATTACACTTTCAGCAATTACAACGTCTACCTCCATACTCATTTCCACTTCGTCTACATAGGTGTGATAATCTTATACAAGTACTAAAGTTTGAGTAGTTTTTCAGTGTACATTGTAAGCAGGTCTGGGAGAGGGGCATTCCCAAACAAGAAGGCAATATGAGACTTGGAGACGGTTTTCATTCACTTATCTTTTATTTCATCGTCTCTTCGAGGGAAAATTCCCACATACATACATGTATATTTAGTTTGTGGCTCTCTTTGTATGCCTGAGATACTCGTGACAAGTCAATACAAGATGTCTACATGGTATGTGTGCAAAAGCATTTACATCTAACCCATGTATTCCAGACACATTGACATGAAATGTCGCATGAGATAATGCAAATGTTGTGCTTCAAGTTTTTGACACTATTTTCCCAGTATGCCCACTTACAGTCAGCATAAATTCAAATTAGATTTCACATATATGACAATAACAAAAAAGAAACCAAAATCTGCATACATTTAATAATCATAATTCATGGAAATCATAAGTAGAATCACAATTGGTCTGCAATCACATTTTTTTTTCCCTGGAGACTCGCCTGGAAAACTTTTTACATCATAGCGTGAGCTACATGTAATTCCATAGAATGGAGAACATTTTTGTCAAGCACAGTTTGTCACTTTTATATCCACACAAACTTGATCAAGAAATTGAAGTGGGTGCATTGTGAGGGGAGAGCACATTCTGCATGGGTGGTCTTTTAAATAATGCACCCTACACTGGTGGTTTGTGCATAATTATTACCCAACAGTCATATTTAAATGTTGTGTGCAAACTGGTGGTGGTAGTGGGGGGGGGGGGGGGGGGAGGGTGGCAATGCAAAGGCCTGAAAATAAATATGCATGTGGAGTTAATTGCTAGTAGCACTTACATCTTACTCATTTTTAAGGACCTTATGTTTCAAACAATCTTCTCAACAGTACAACCGGCAGCATAAGACAAAAAAAAAAGTGCTTAGGGAGATATTGGCACATAGGGTAACTTTGGAATGTCACATTACAAAAAGACACACCTAGAGTTTGTTAAGTGAGTTTCAGAGTTATGATGTAATTACCTTCTTTTTTTGGGGGGGGGAGGGGGTTGGAGGAAAGTTTCATATTACTCATTTATGATGGCCGAGCCTCTTAAAGACTTTAGAATTGACCAACATGCAAAAGAGCATAATTTATCACTGTTTGGACAACTTAATACCAGTCTTGATTTGCGGCACAAAATGTGTGCAAGAAATGCAGCATACAAACAGAACACACAAGGCATGACTAATTCTTGATTGATTGCAAAGTGAATTATTGTGCCTCTAGAGTATGACAAAGTTACCATGATCATATATATGCCAGTGAAAATGATTGCATAGTGCAGAGTCAGTCTTCGCCCCTTGCCAACATTAAACAGCTCATGACAGATTTACAACCCGTACAATGATAGATAGACTCTCTTTGTCAGCAGAAATGTCATACAATTCTATAGACTTATTAACCCTTAACATCAAGACTTGATATCTAGCACACTCTACTAAAAACGTTTCTCCACTCTATCTCACGGTTTGCATGGTAAACATGTTCTGCAGCCATACCGGTACTTCTCACAATTTCCATACAACTTACTTGCAGCATTATTGAATTCAAAAGGAGCTATCATGAGATGTTTTCATCAGCTACAGTGCAAAACCATTCTACACCTCAAGGAGAAAAATGAAGGGCAGAATGTATTTCTTTCATTAGCATCAATTTCAGACATTTTTTCCTGCAAAAAATTAGACTTGGGATTACAAATGCTCAGAATGACTTGAATATAAGCATTACAAAATTACCAGCATCTACTCGTTCAACTTATAAACACAGCATATAAATCTATAAGAAATTCAGATGACGCTTAAGGCATTCAACAATCTTATACTGAATACTCCAGTCTAGCTACAAGGCTCGGACATAATTTTGGATAAGTACTTTCTCGTTAAACATACAAAACCTAGGTTTGCAAGTCACTCGTGTGAAGCCACGAATTGTTGTCATCATATAACACTGATAGAACGGTTCTATAGTCAGTTGCTGCTACTCAAGAAAACAAACAGAAATGAAAAAAAGAAAAGAAAAGAAAAAATTGCAAGAAAATGGAGAGAAGGTAGAACACCGTTAACTTGAATAAGTTAAAAATAATATCTTGCCCAGGGAATACAGAAACCTGTGCTTGGAAAGACATATGCATTCCAGTGGGAAAATAGACGAGTTTAAACAAATATATATTAATGTAACTGTATTTCACATGTTGTGCGAGACAGAAAATGGTGTGGATCATACTTCTAAAGCACTGTCCTGGAGTAAAAACATGCTATTTCTAGTATATTACCAGATCCAGTCCTATATGTCTAGTATATATATTCATCCACTTAACAGACAGGCAATCAATCCTGAGGATTCGCTTTAATCGGCAGCTTTGACTTGCAGGGACTGTGCAGGCTTCATTGTCAGACGGTGAAGTATGGTTGCCATGGAAACCCCTACGAGGACGTCACCTTGTCTGCTGGCATGAAGCCCACGTCGCCGAGGAACTTGAGCGAGACACGCCCACTGGGTCGTAACGAGAGCCATGTGAGACTGCCATGGTTTAGACTAATTCTTAGCCAGGCCTCGGGTGGAAACTGCATGGCTCTGTCAAAGAAAAATAAAAACAGAGACCAAAAAAAAAATTGATAAAATACAAATCTAATTAAAATCAATATCAAGAGAAAACAGACACAAAGATAGATCCAAAACTTTTCATTCCAGTGACTTGGAAAAACATTCTGAAAAGGGGTAAAGGAAAAATGTGTTCAGTTCCTTTACAATTTCGTCTGTTGAGAATGAGAAGGGCGTTAAGTTGTCCCGAACACTATGGGTTTAGAGGCAACTTAACGCCCTTATCATTCTCAACTGACAATTTATGCATACTATCCCACGTCCTGCATACTTAGCATCACAAATGACTAAGGTGACAAAACCTAAAAAATTGTATTTGCATAGGTGTCAGTGAATAAGGGCATGTACAGAAAGAGCTACAATCCCACACAGTTAATCTGAAAGACTTTTGGATAACTTGAGCCGCAACTCACCTGCAGACGAAGTATCTGATGACATTGGCATGGCAGACGATGATTTCGTAGCTGTCTTTGACCTGCTCGGGGTCAGCACGGTGGAAGTACTTCCTGAAGGCCGCCTCGATGCGGGCCCCGTCCTCAAAGAACTGCTGAAGAGGGGCCAAGGCATGACATCAAGATGATGTACACAGGACCAGTGTTAGGAATGAAGGTGCACAAGAGAAGGGTGCAAAAAAGGAAAGTCAGCACACATCTGCTGAAGGGTGTTATAGACCAAAAATGGCAGCAAGGGGCAGGCAAAAATGATTCAGCAAGCATACTCGGGTATTTGCCTGTTCTAAGAAAAGCAGAAACTTGCCAAGTAGGATGATTATGGTGCTTTGTGGTCCCACTGCTCCATCGGACAAGCAGGAAAACTAAGGTGGTAAGCATTGCTCTGCAATTCTTAAGATTAGTAGATTTTGTATGTTGGGTTATAGAGTGTGTGTGTGTGTGACAAAAAAAAAAGAAAAAAGTGTGTGTGTGTGTGTGTATGACTGTGACAGTGTGTCTGCATTTGATGATTAATAAAGCAAGCGACCCATAAATAAAGAGCGTAGTAAAGACTGGTTTCTGAAAGTCCTTGATATTCATAGAGGAGAGGAAGGGAGCAGGATAGGTGGCTGTTGAGGAGGAATGCCACAAGTAATCATGTAAGGTGGCCTTAATTCACAAAGTAGCCAAGAAAGTGGGGAGACGAAGGCTTGATATAATGAATCATCAATTCAGGATTCACAACATTGTTTCATGCTCATAGCTAATCTGATCAACTTTGGTCAATACACTCATTGATCGCAAGTTCGGTGGAGGAGGTCTTTGGTATTCAGAAAACATCAAGAAGGTACCACAAAAATTTTAAAACATTTTAAGGCCATAAAAATAGACTTTAATTACTTCACTCATTCAAATTTGATGCAATGTCTCAAACAGATTTTTTTTTTGAAACTGAGATTGCTAAAAATATATGAATACTCTACAAAAGACCTACAATCATAAACATGGATGGTGTAGAAAATTCTGCATGCATTTTAACTACAGAGAAAAAAAAAATAAAAACCATCAAATTTCAGTTAATCACTGAACTTTGTTTCTATTCTATCCACTCTACCTATACTACATGAAAAGGGGCTGTGAAGTAGTCGCTCTATGAAAATAGATACAAACAAGACAAGTGCCAAATTGTGTCTCGCCCATTCGCGTACAAGGAATTAATATCTTTTATAACTCCCAGAAGTTAATTGACCTGCTTATGACCTTTGACCTTGTGGTGACCTTCAACACCCCAAGGGACATTTACCATCTAAGTTTGGTCACAAACGGACAAAGGGATCAAAAGTAATGAGCCATAATCGAAACGTGCCATAAAAACATATCATTCGGCCCTAAAAATTTGTTGACCCCTTTCTGTGACCTTTGACCTCGTGATGACCTTCAACTCCCCAAGGGATATCTTCCATCCAAGTTTGGTCACAAATGGACAAAGGGATCAAAAGTTATGAGCCATAAACGAAATGCGCCCTAAAAACTTAACATTAGGCCCTAAAAGTTCGTTGACCCGTCTGTGACCTTTGACCTTGTGGTTACCTTCAATTTCCCAAGAGACATCTACCATCACCCAAGTTTGATTGCCATTGTAGCAACATGTGCCGAGTTACGTGTGATAAGAGTCTTGCAAGTAAACTTTAACATATGACCTCAAATGACCTTTGACCTTATCATGTGACCTCTTACGGCACCATAACATGAAGGTACCCCCAGTGCATCCATCACCCAAGTTTGATTGCCATTGTAGCAACATGTGTCGAGTTACGTGTGATAAGAGACTTGCAAGTAAACTTTAACATATGACCTCAAATGACCTTTGACCTTATCATGTGACCTCCAACGGCACCATAACATGAAGGTACCCCCAGTGCATCCATCACCCAAGTTTGATTGCCATTGTAGCAACATGTGTCGAGTTACGTGTGATAAGAGACTTGCAAGTAAACTTTAACGTATGACCTCAAATGACCTTTGACCTTATCCTGTGACCTCCAACGGCACCATAACACGAAGGTACCCCCAGTGCATCTATGACCCAAGTTAGGTTGTAATCCAAGCAACTTATGTGAAGTTATTTGTCAAAAGAGAGTCTTGCAGGTAAACTTTAACATAGAAAAGAGAGTCTTGCACATACTCTTTAATATATGACCTCAAATGACCTTTGACATCATCACATGACCTCCAACAACACCATAACATGAAGATACCCCTAGTGCTTCTATCACCCAAGTTTGGCTGCCATTGCTGTAACAGTTGCTAAGTTATGCATCAGAAGAGAGTCTTGCAGGTAAACTTTAACATTTGTGACGGACGACGGACGGACGACGGACGGACGACATTTGGATCCCTTAGTCTCGCCTTCACCTCCGGTGGGCGAGACAAAAATGATTAAAATGCTGAAATTGCCCTTTGAAATAAAATAGAGTGGCAATAATTAATTCAAGAAATTGTGAGCTCTGAAGAAAACACTTGCGTCTGAATACCTAAATGAAACTTGTGAGTACAAGACATAGTCCAACCCTTTAAAACGGAATACAGTGATGCTTCTAATGGGGCTGAAAGGCAGTGACAATACATTACCCTGACTTCAGGCTTCCAGTGACCCACTGGAGGCTCAGGAGGGATGGGGGCACCCTCCCTAAGCAGGTCGCACTCCACACGGGGGATCTCAGGTGGTAACTGGGCCTGGATGAGGTCGGCCGTCTCCCTGGCCCGGGCCATGGTGGAGCTGACCAGTACGGTGTAGGGGTGGCCCAGCTCCTTCAGCCTCTTTCCTGTCAGCTCGGCCTGATCCCGGCCTGAAGGTATCATTGAAGAAGGGAAAGTGTGTGAATTTTGGAATTGTAGCTCGTATCTTTTGCCCAGCTCTGTATTTCTCTGAATACCATTGTCATTGAGAACTATTGAAATATGACACAACAATTCATCAGTACAACCATTATTCTTTATGCTTCTGAAGAATGAAGAGACAATATCGTAACATTGTTTTAGATTTGCTACCATGCAACACAGAACTTGTCATGGTAAAGCAATTAATGTTGACTGCAGAACAATTACTATGTAGGCCTACTAAATCCTTTCAAAGGAAAATGAATATAAATCAGGATAATTCCTTGAAGCTAAGGCAGAAAAATTACTGTAAAGTAAAATCAAAGCACACAAGTTTAATGCGATTGACTGATTTACAGTTTCATGATCATCTCTCACTCAATGATACATGGCTTCCAACATTAGGATCCTGGGCCCCATTTCATAAAAGATGTTAGCCCGTTTAGGATAGCAACTCCTGCTGGAATGTCAACTTCCAATAGCAACAGCCAATCAGGAAGCTAGATTCTTGTCATTACAATGACAACTGCCATTCCAGCAAGAGTTGCTCTCATATCAACTTTTTATGAAACCGGTCCCAG
Organism: Diadema setosum; assembly: GCF_964275005.1. Classification (NCBI taxonomy): domain Eukaryota; kingdom Metazoa; phylum Echinodermata; class Echinoidea; order Diadematoida; family Diadematidae; genus Diadema; species Diadema setosum. The sequence continues at coordinate 14,225,567 of NC_092688.1, forward strand.
GAGGTTTCAAAGAGCATTCACATGGCGACATTTTAACTCTTTATGTGCCACGTTCGCACGTCCGGCTCAGTTGACGGCGTGCCAACTTTGCATATTCTGCTCAACAAACAAAGCCGCCATAACCGATCGATACATCGCTAATCCCGCGGTACAATCAAAGCGTTTCTCGCGCTTTTGTTCCTCTTACATACGGCTTGCATTCTATGTGGTGGTTGACTATCAAGCGGTGTTCCCAACTAGATTTGCGTGTACATTCTAAGTTTATGTCACTAAAACTCATGCCTTTACAGTAATGTAGCAACTGGTAATTCAAAAGACAAATTGAAAATAGAATTGTTATACATTGTATATGGAAGCAAAGTTTGGCATTCCTATTTAACTTTGCTCACTACTGTATTATGTCCAGCGTAACAGAAATTTGTAGAAGTTATACAAATTGGAAAAACAGAATTCTTTCTCAAAGCATGACTACCTTCGTTTCTCAGAATAACGTGGCACACAGGGGGTTTCCACCATGGCACATAAAGAGTTAATAGGCAACAGTAAAATAATTCCCTTTATCAGGAACACTTTATACTCTTTGTTCAGGATGTGAAGAAGCAGCCTCCTGCAGAGTCTGGGAGACTTGGCATTTCTGAATCATGTAAAAAAAAAAAAATCACCTTCATGTACACACAGAGCATAATTTTTACGACTGAATTTGATGGATAAAGAAGAAGATAAGATGAGAAGAACAAAAAAGAAGAATGGAAAAGAGAAAAAAGAAGAGGGGAAGAAGAAGAGAATAATATGAAGGAGAAGTTGACAAACCTAGGGCAGTAAGTATCCGAGCTTCATCTGTAGCACCCTGCAAGTTGTATTGTCCGTGTCTGATGAGAATCAAGTGTCTAGTTGCTGTAGCCTTCACACCTTCTAGCTTGCTCTCCTGGCTGCTTTTAGAATCTACCTCAGTCTTTGATGGTTGCATCAAACTCTCCGGCTCCCTCCTGAATGTAGGACAAGTAAAAGAAAAGCAAAGGAATTTAGACAGAAAGAGAGAAAAGGAAAGAGAGGTAACAGTTAGAGATGATAGAAAATAAAAAGGGAAAAACGAAACATGTTCTCAAATCCTTGCAGATGTAATTCATCAAGAAAAGATCATCACACAGGACACTTATACAGTCAGGGCTCAGTCAATATCATGTCTGCTTCCAGATCCAAAGGACCAGGATTTGATTCCTCAAGTCTAACTGAGCAGTGTTGTGTGTTATCACATCATTTTCTCTAATATTGAATAATGAGGAGAAACACTCTCTAAAAGTTAGCCCAACCAGACAAAAGTGCTTGATCGCGACAATAGTGACTTGTGTACAGCGACAGGGCCAGGGCTGTGTGTGGTATGGTAACGTAAAAGTGTGCTTTCATCGCATGTTTATGCTTTCAAATGTGAAATTATGTTTTGGAAGTTGTGTACTTTCAGTGAAATGATTAGACATTAGATGTAATGTTAGCTACAGACCCTACCTCTTGAGTCTTGTCCTGCCTTAGTTTAAGTTTAGATGAAATATTGCACAACTCCATCCATGCCTTTTAAATATACAGACATTCAATTTTAATAGTATTGTTATTGAAATAAAAAAGACATCATTAAATGCTAAAATATTTTGACCACTTTGATTTGACATTTTCATGCTCATATTATCACCTCTGCCTCTGCTCCCTGCCCATGATCTTACCTATCCCAGTTGGCGTCCCATTTGACACTAGGCGAATGATTAGTCGTCCAAGCCGCCAGAACTGCAGGGAGGAATCCATTCCTATTCTCGTGCGAGTAGCAGACGGCTACAGCTCCAGCAGTGGCGCTAGTCGTAACGCCAATAACTACTTTCAGAAGTCGGTAGCTTTGTTGAAAAGAAGGCATTATTATTTGGCAACTTATTCTGAGCGTTACTGCAACAATATATATAATTTACAGTGCCTAGTTTCAACTTGAGAATGTATTTTTCTCCGGACCACTCGCTCACACAAATAGCGTTTCAACTAAACCGGAAGCTCAGTGCGCGCGGAGACACGAATAGACTTACTAATAGACACGTGAAGAAATACAAAATGTATGTGTCTGGAAAATTCCACCAAAGGGAAATTACGGCTAAATACAAAGCAAAGAAACGACTGGATTTAGATATATGGCTTCTCACTGCCCCACATGTGTCGCAATATTGTATTGCGAATCGTGTATCTCAGACTCAGCCGTTGAAATTATACTTACATTTACCATTTTGGTATCATTGACAATATTTGAGTATGGTAGATGCGTCAGTGATTGAAGAGTTACTTCCATTTTTATCACCGGCGACAAGGCAAGACGTCAGAAATACGGCGCTCCTGCACGTCGTCGGTACAACTGCGACTCGGGATGGACGTGAAGCGCTCGGCACCCACCTTGTTCCTTGCGCCGAAGCTCTCGGGGAGCTCGTCCGTGCTAGTGGGAGTGAAGGGATTGGCGACGCTCACGTGAAACAGTGCTACCACGCGCTAGTCAACCTGACGTCTGAGGACATTTTCGCGGAGAAGCTCGCCAGGGATCTCACTTTCATTCCTTATCTCTTGCAGACTGTCGTTGATCCTTCAAGTCAGTACGCTCAGCCGGCATGCATGATACTCAGCAACCTAACTCGAAATTTGACCGGAGCGAAAAGAGTTTTGTCGATTTTGGAAAGTGAGAACGAGTCACAACAGGTGGGAATGAATAAACTCGTAGAAGCATTCTGCTTGCAAGGATACAACAAGAAAAATTCGTGTCTCGATTTTGTGGGTCCCCTACTAGCAAACTTAACACAACTCAGTGAAGCCAGGACATTTGTACTGGACCGGAACCGCTGCACTGTTCAGAGACTGCTGCCATACACTCAGTACATCAAATCCGAAGTCAGACGGAGAGGCGTGGTGACTGCTCTGAAAAATTGCTGCTTCGATACTGGTATGACCACAGACAGTAATTGAATACTTTTTTTTTTCATGTGTTCTCTTACGAGTTTTGAGATTGCTGTGATTATTGAAATACCTGTAATGGTTATAACATTGATTGTGTCATGTTTAAACTGTTTGATTATCATCAATTGCCACTTTGCAATATCGAATAGTTGACATATAGAAAACTAATTGTCAGTTTTTGTGTCTATGTATTTTCTGCAGCATCCCATGAATGGTTGCTAGGAGACCAGGTGGACATCCTACCCCATCTCCTCCTCCCACTGGCTGGGCCAGAGGAGCTCAGTGAAGAGGACATGGAAGGGATGCCCGATGACCTCCAGTATCTCGAGGAGGGCAAACAGAGGGAGGAGGATCCTGAGATCAGGACCATGCTCCTAGAAGCTGTGTATCAGGTGATCTAAGTCATGTGATACGCTAGATCTGTGAATGTGCCTATTGATTTTTTTTCCAAAACAGGTGTCTTGTAGCTGAGACTTGTTAAAATGTCATATCCTGCTGGTTTGCATGTTGTAGATTAGAATTGACTGTTGGCCTTGACAACATGTATGGCTATGGGATTTGAGAACTCATCGTAAGGGATAGGTTTCATACCCTGCATTCAAATTCTATTCCTATGTGTTGGACAAGTCTAGGCAAGTGAGACATCACAGTGAAGTGTAGTACCATTTTAGTTGATGAAAAATTTCATATTTCATTTATTACAGTAACCAAGGTGAAAGTGAATAGATAAATAGATTAATTAGTCTCTGCTCTTCCTATAATTATTCCCAGTCAATGTCATTTACATTTGATATTTCCCTATCATTTATCCCCCCCCCCCCCCCACACCATTGAATGAATAGACATGTCCTACTCAGCTGGTGCTTTTCACAACCAGTATTGTACATGGATGCAAAGTAAATACATCATGCATGTGATAACCTACCTTTGTTAGCATCTAGCCTGCCCATGTCTGGCTGTATTAATGTAAAGCTTATCTATGTAGATTTTGCTCTTGCCAATTCTCAAATATCTCATGGAACTCCTGTCTTTTTTTCACAATAGTTATGTGCAACAGCCATCGGGCGGCAGATAGTGAAAGAAAAGAGGACCTATGTGATCTTCCGTGAGTTCATGAAGTGGGAGAAGGACCCCAAAGTCCAGGCCCTCTGCCGCAAGGTGATTGACGTACTGATCATGGACGACCCAGAGCCGGGAATGGAGAACCTAAATGAGGTCGAGATACCGGAAAACGTCAAGGCCCAGCTTGAAAAAGGAGATCAAGAGGAGGACTGAGTGAATAAGACAGGGTTTTGAGCAGGGACCATGGAACATTCGGTTTGGGTTTTTTTCCAGGGGGGGGGGGGGGAGGGGGCTTGACCTTTGGCGCATTCTCCACTCAGAGCATCCTTTTCAAACTCTACCACCTCCACATGTCCAACATCTGTGATTTTTCTGTCTTCATAAGCTTCTGTCACAACAGCCCCAACCTAAAGTTAGCAGCCATCATAGCAGAAATGCATAAGAGTCTTGTCTAAATACACCCACTGACCTTACCATGAGAAACATGATTGTTTGTATTTTTTTAAAAATCTTGTAACACTTTCACATCTTTTTAGCCAAGGGTGATGCATTTGGGTGTTTTGAATTGTATATGTTTGACATTTTCACAGCACCACCATCAAGCCCATAGCTTGCACCCTGCAGCTTTTGTGCCTCATACAATGTACAATTGTACTTGCATTGCTACTTGCTTGTTACCCTGGGCTATGTTCCCATAACCATTTGCAAATTATGGTTTGGTCAGTTTGTAGCATTGTTGTAAATCTAAAAGATTTTTATTTATCCAGTGTCAAAAATATTGTTGCGACTTTGTTTAGTAAACTCGACCTTCTGCTTGACACAATCCCCAGAGCTCAGTTATGTTGCTGTGGCCGACCATCGTACAATTGTACTTTTCGAATTCCATCTTTAAAATGCTTCAGTGCTCAATACAGTTTTCAGTCGTCTTGTCTGTTGTGTGTGGTTATGCACAAAACAGACCATTACAAATCTCTGACCTCACCGCTGCAGCCATGAAGTGCCCTCTTGCCAACCGGCCCTGCCCAGCCTTGTCAAAATCTTGGTAGGCAAGTGCCATCAATTCCAGAATACATGTGCAGTGGACTCCCATTATAACGAAGTCCTTTGGACCCGCAGTTTTCTTTCGTTATATCAAAATTTTGTTATAACCAAACAAATAAACAATAAAAAATGCATGGAGGCGATAATGTTGTGGCATGAAATTTTACTTCGTTGTAACAGGAATTTCGTAATATAACCGTGTTTGTTAGGGAGTGTACTGTACTGGGTTCCTGCAAAGACTCCTTGGGCTTCTGTCATCTCATCCTTACCTCAGCCAAGATTATCTCTGCTTTGTGAGTACGGCCAAACCGTTGCTTCGGCCAAATTGGTCTTCTGCTATCATAGCAATCTGGTGTCATCCGCAATGTTTCTCTGCATGCTTCTGTCACAGTACTTGAACTGCTGTTTATCCCATAGCTCCGAACTGCATCATGGCATTGTAATTTTTTGAGTCTCCTCTGCTCGCAACCAAGCCGAACTCTGTCAACTCAAGTTACTCTGCTTCTGGATCGCAGCGTACTATAACTGGATGTTTCTGCTCATATGCCATCGAAGCTTCTGCTACAATCTCTGCTATGTTTGGCCTAGAAGACCAGTCTACATAACACACACACACACACACACACACACACACACACACATATTTATATATATATGTGAGAATGCAATATCTCATATTTCTTATCACAAATATCTGGAAAAACTGATTGAAGATTTTCAAATTTTATATTCTTTATCAACATTTTCCAATCACTGTACTGGAATACAAATTGTCTTGTAGAATAATAATGTAAGTCAAATAATAAATGTTGTGTTGATCAAAAAAGTGAAAATGCTTCGCCCTGGTTGTGTCATGTTATCCCGACACTGTATGTGGAATATGCACAGAATTCCAGGTAAACAATACCGATAGAAGACCGAGAGTTAGAAAATGCAATATATGCATAGAAAATTAGAGGGCGCCCTTGCTGGCTGGTTTGGACGGTGCTGTGACATAACTTTCTTTTGTAATCCTCATGTCTGAAGCTCATTGATTTATGTGTGTGTGTGTGTGTGTGTGTGTGTGGCCGAGACATGTGTATGTGTGTGTCGCTGATAAGTGTATGCTACATTGTATTTGTCTTTGGGGGCTTTCTCATAAAGTGGATTTCGTTCCCTTCTTTGTTCTCAAAGTGCGTCAGAGGGCATCCGACTGGGGGCCGGCTTTGACGTGGCAGATCATCCAGGGTGTTCAAGCATCTTAAGAAATAGAAGTAATTGAATTGGAAAAAATGTATTTGAAATGTTTGGCAGATTCAGCAGAAAGTCTATTGTGTGTGTATTGGGGGGGGGGGGAGGGGTGCCAGGGGTAGTGTTCATTACCTTGATGGGAATAATCTCAGGGCCGAATCCTTTGAAAGTCACTAGTTTTATTGTGCTTTTTATTTGTTCATTTCATATAAATCTTATTAACTTCAAGTGGTTTTATTTCCAAAACAAAGCAATACAGGCCCTACATAACGCTTACATGAGTACATAATATTTCAAGGAACTTTGAATCACATAAGTTTCAACAAAACATAGATACAATTATAATCATATCAACTTTGTTTTTAGATAAGTAGACAAGCAATATGATACTATTTTGTAACTCTATATGGAAAAGATGAATTCACAACAGAATTATAGCTTGTAAATTTTGTGAATTACTCTAGAAGATGAGGGCATCTCAAGATCCATCAAGGACTCCATGTATGAAATTTTGATATCATGACGTCAGGCGAAACAAACAGAAAAAAGGACCATGGCAAGGACAAGAACGAAAGCAGGGACAGAACAGGCAGGAAAATTTGAAATGCAAATGCAGATAAACGCCATGTTTGTTCTTTTTTTCAATAAGTTGATCATCATCAAATCGAGAAAAATAAAATATTTTCAGTGACACACTCGTTATAGTAGAAATATTTATGAAGATGTTTTTGAAATCACAAATATTTATTTTCTTTCTTTTCTTTTGTTGCAGCTGCAATGTCAAATATCTGAAATTAATAAAATGAATGTATCTGTTTTTTTCATTTAAGCTCTTCACACACACACACACAGGTATATATATATATGTATATATATATATATATATATATATATATATATATATATATATATATATGAAGAGTTTGTTTGCAAAAACCGATAAGTCCATTTTTGAAGATTTTGAAGTACAGTTCCTGTCATAAAGTACAAAATAAGACCTTTAAAATGATATATTGGTCATTACATATAAAGAAACATTTTTGAAGTTATGGTCAAAAGAAGCAAAAATTTTCTTATTATTCTCTATATTTTTTTTTACCTTTAATCGCAAATATCTCCATTTGGCAAATATGGACTTATCGGTTTTTGCAAACAAACTTCATATATATATATATATATATATATATATATATTTGTGTGTGTATATGTGTGTGTGTGTGTGTTTTAGGGTTATATTCTTTTTTTCACGTCACCCGTGCTTGTTAAATATTGATGTATAATCATTTGCATTTGGACGAGAATCGTCCTGTTTGATGTTTGATAACTTTTATACTTGACCCAAAAGAAGCCTCAGTCTCGTCAAGGAGTGTGTAATACCTTTTTGGTGTCGTCACAATTGGGTCGCATAATAGATACTGTAATTTTCATGATACACGTTTGATGAATAGATACCAGCGCCAAACAGGACATGAGGCTTTGTCCCGCGTTGTTAAAAATACAGATACACAAAGTGCATGCAGCCCATGGCAATTCCCCAAACAGTACTAGCCCCAAACTCATATATTATTCATGCCGCCTTTCAGCAAGTTTTACCGCGACATTCCGCTGGAGCGGACAATGGGCCGCACTGTACATGTACATGAAACTCCTTTCCAGTCACCGAGAAAGTTTGCGTCTTCACCCTCGCTGACACGAAAGAAAAGCTCAAAAAAATCGATGGTTGCGCCGGGCAATCCAATATACAGCGTTGTATTATTGTCCCTTACTCCAAACTTCCTAATTAATGCACTACACACACGTGGTATAATAGTTACACAAAACATCTGACCGTTCATTATCGCTCCAGACTTCCTACATTGCTCAGATTATACGTGCTCCATCACATCATTCCCGTTTCTCAAGCACTTTAATCTACTCACAACCATCAAAGCTGAAAGGCTGATTTAAGGTGAGTTAGCGTTGAACACTGAATATACTTTTGTGTTCTTTTCTTCCTGTTTGCACAAGCGTTTTATTTCCTCTTTATATTGGCCTTATTATATCTTATGATGGGTAAATGCGCTGTCAAAATCCCCCTTTTCTCCCCCCTTTTTTTTTGGCGGGAGGGGGGGGGGGGGTAGGGAGGAGAAAGAGTCAAATTTGATTTGAAATTTTAGCTAGATTAGTCAAACATGTAGTTGTACTCCCATGATAAGATGCGCGTTGCAAACTACAATAAACATTTCATGCAACATTTTCATTAGCATCAGAGAGCTTACATTATGAATAAATAGCCGGAGTATATACGAGTACATGAAATAAAAATACAACTCTGTCATTATTTTGAAACTTATTTAGTGGGTCCATTGAAGTTGTACATGTATAAAGCAAATGGAAATATTACCAAATGATATATTCGCAGAAGAACATTATATGTGTTCAGTACTCTTAACAAGGAAATTACTTACTGTGTTACATTTTTTTTTAACTGACAGAGGAAAATGATTATATTCTTTTGGATGCAGTCACCTGATTGATTTCGTGTTACAGCAATATGAAACAATTCAAAATAATGTATGAAAGTCATATTACATCTTACGTCTGGAAGAAAAAAAAAAAGATTTTCAAACTCATGTGATCTGAAAGTAAATTCCTAACTAAACTTACAATGCATTACTTAATTGGAAGTACCATGACGTGACATGAATGAATAAAGCAAAGTGCTATACATAGCTATCGGTATTGGCTTACTTCATTTTCATTCACGTCAAGTAAACTAATTGTTTAAAGTGCAATTTACACTGATATAAGTCACAACCACAAACTCAAATTGCCAGATGGAATATTGTGTCATGTCATCTCTCACGTCTCGATATCCATTCATAATATTTACATTAATCCTGAGTAAATCTCTCTTTTTTAACGTGAAAGCAATAAAATATTATATCCTTATAATTCAGAACAAATCATTGTTGTTTTGTAGTCATAGCGACGACGACTTTAAGGGGGGGGGGTGCAGTTGTTTAATCATCGACCCAATTGATGATTTTAGAAGTTTATTTTGTGTACAAACCAATGAGAGAGACTCGTCAGGGCATGGTGGCGTCATCATGCACCTCTTCCAGTTTGCATGTTTTCGGTCAAATTAATCACGCGAAATATTGAAATTCCATAGTTTTCTCATTTCATGTCTATGCTTTTGTTGAAACTTGAATTTTATCGTTTGGTTTGGCTGTTGTTAATATAGTAGTTTTTTTTTTTTATAATACAATGGATTAACGAATATACAAAAAAAATGGTGAAATAAGATTTTCTTCTAAAAATCAAGTTTTAGTAGCAAACTCAACAAACCATACAGATTCAAAATACAGAAAATTGTTGCATTTTCTCTTCCATGACAATGCCATGTTCCATGTTGCACGGGCTGTCACAACAAACATACGTGGTGATGCTTGATGAGATGACAGCCCTTTGATTACTCTTGACAAAACTAATACTAAGTAAACTGTTCTCAAGGATTTACACGCAAAAGAAGGGGGAAGGTGCAAGTTGGGGGGGGGGGGAGAGGGAGGAATCACGAACCCTGGTTTCATTTTACATTAGAAATTGTGATTATGCTTAAAGCGACCATGAATTTACATAACTTCGCGTTTCTGTTGTAGTTGTGAATATACTATGCACTCTATTATGATTTACAATAAAAAAAAAACTATTTCTTGAAATATGACTATTTAAAAGAAAAAAAAACTAGATCTATCTATCATAACTGGTTTGATTTTCTTTTGAAAGGTTTTAAGGAAAATGTGAATCGTTTCAGATAGTTATCTAGGGAGAGCATCTCATACATCAGGTCAATGGTTCCTATGAGGATTTTGTACATAAGTATACTGTCTTATCATTGACCATGGAGTGGAATTTACAATGATTCAATATGTAACAGTCATTACTCGATAAGATACTTTGTACTTTCTATAGAATGCAGAGATGTACGAAAGTATAATAGGGCGTGAATTATCAATACCTATACATCAGGCACTAGCAAGCTCTTTCAAGAAAGGGAGGTTCCACACAATATATCATTATTTTCCTACAGAATTAATTGCGGACATTATAGTAATCCTCACGTTTACGTATGTCACTTGATTAATTCCTGAATTTGTTTAGTTCAGAAAACCTCATTTAGATCAATGTTTGACATTGATAATTGAAATAATTGATCTACTGTGTGTTAGAACTCACTATTGATGAATATAATTATATCGGCCACCAAATTCAATTCTATATCAAAACTGGTACAATCTGTAATACTTAACGGAACTGCATGCAGACAATGTCAATTCTTACATCAAGTGCACTTACACAAGTCATTAGTCGTTAGTAAAGTCGTGGGATGGAGGCTCCCGCGTGAATTTTCTAAACAGGCGGTCCTGTTCTGGGATTGAACCTTTCCTGGTATACGTTCATCATTGGACAGGACTTCACGCCATAAACAGGTTCTCGTTGACTCATATAGGCGATTTGCTTACTAGTACTATAGGTATATAGTCTACCTGACAAATAGGCCTATATATAGGCAATTATATCAGGATCGCAGAACCCTCTTAGACAACAACGCTAACACTGGAAAAACAACAACAACAACAATAACGAAAACTGTGTGTAAAGGTGACGATGTCATACCTATCGTCACGAACAAACTCAGAGCTCATCCAACAAGCTTAATCATGGCTTTTGTCAGAACAATCTCTTTCCATTCGTTCAGTGCATGATTGGAACCGATTAACACAGTGTACAGTGCATTTGTTTTTGGTTGTTGTTGTTGTTGTTGTTGTTGTTTTTTGTACGGTTGCCTGAACGGATACTTTTATGATTTAGCTAAGATGTATCCACATGATAGGTATACCTGCCAATGTGGACAGGTTTGTCCTGTGTAGATTTTATTGTTAATTGATATTTCCAGTGATTTCGGGTCATTAATAATGTATCTTTAATATATAGCGTTTCTTTCAGTCAAAACTGCTTCTAATAGCTCCTACTATTATTCTTCGAACACGGCATTGCAAAGATTAGTCAATGTCAATCTGATATGACGTTGTGTAGGCCTATTTGATGGCTAAACTCGAATGTGTAAGAACCTGTGATAAGTTATCTCAGTACGTTTTCTTTCTTTCTTTCTTTCCTCTTTTTTTTTTTTTTTTTTTGGCGCCAAAGAAGGGGAAGCACTATCACTAGAAAGAACATACTATACAATATATTGGAAATTAGGGAAACTTCCCGCTTATGTGTGAAAATAATGTGTTCCCCGTGGGAAGATGAGAGTGGATGTGGTTAGATTCAGCACGTGTGCACCATCAAAGTGGTATCGTTATTACCTCTCTGTTACGTCTTGCGGCAAAGCAATGATCAGAGAGAGTGTATGACTATATCCAATTATCCTCTCTTGTTTTCTATATCATTATGTCTCTTTTATTTGCTGACTAAAAACTCGTGCGGGAGTGGCGCGTATACTGAGTACTCGGTGACAGTTTTATGACAAGCTTAAAAACAACAGCGACCCAAATGTTGGAAAAGAGACCGCAGTTGGAAAAGACACTGCCCGCTTATTCAATTGAACGAAAACAATCATTAAAATGAATGAAAAAGACTGACACAGGGTGACAGAACTTACCGGACAGGATCACGTTCGTTGCTGTTGTCGAAAGCTCACTTAAGCGCGCGACGGTCTAACGAAGTTCAAGTATAATCCGATTAGCTGGTCGATAATTGTATCAGGGGTTAAACAGCGTTGGCGCTTTTGTATTCTTAATCAGGATTAAGATAACGGGAAACAGTTTCGCCATGAAAACACCTTCTCAGAAATGTCTATCGGAAGTCTATGCTGCAGTGCACTATATCTCATGGTGCACTATATATCATGCCAGGTATTGCGGTCTATGAAATAAAATTCTACATATATCCTAGATTGACGTTGATAACAAGAGTAAAATCTGACGATCAGAACAGTATCAAATTGTATCAAAATCGGACTTAGAATAAGGTTAATGTGGGATATCAAATCTGTAACATTCATGTGTCCAACAAACAGCGACACTGGATATTTGGCACTGTCTTTTATTCTATGATCTTGTCACCAAAGTTGCATCTCCATCCTGTGTTGAAGTAATTTTCCTTCTTATCGAAATAAGTTGTGGAAAACCTGAGCATTTAAAACACTCTTCTGTCGCCATGAACATTGTTTCAGAATTTTGTATCCATAAGTATACACAGCACCCCTTGTTTGTGTTTTCTTTCAAGTCCCAGTAAGCTGAAGTAATCACTAATGATTACAATTTTCAAATTTCTTTTTCTAGAATTTATTAGATAACTCCAAAATGGCTATCAAAACTGTGAGAGGAGAAAAACTTTGATGAAAAAAAAATATTACCTGCCATTCACGACAGAACTACTTTAGTATACAATATTATCATGCATATACAGATATCCAAGATACCTCCATAAGATATTTTGATGGATTTTTTAATGTGTATATTGTAAATTAAATACTATTGTACCAATCAACACAAGCTGGAAATAAATATTCCAAGCCCCTTACGGAACTAATAGGATCTATCCTCGGATCCATAACAGCATGGTGATGTTAACAAGTTGATTAAAAATAATCTCTGGGATCTTGGGAGTTATTGTACCTGATGTAGAACAATCCCATGGAATGGATTTTTGTTAGGATAACAATTTATGAGCACTGTTATTACATTCATTATCGACATCGCCAGAGCACAATTCTAGAATTGTATCGAATTTACTGTATATGTAGAAATGTGGCTTTAGATAACAAGTAAAAAAACGAGTATAGCTTGGTCCGTCAATACTGCCTACTGTACTTTGATCATAAAAAGAACATAAAAACCTCAACTGAACGCATCAGTGGATAATGTATTCACAATATCATGTTCATTTGCACATCTTGGCAGCAAAGGGTATACATGATTAAATCTTGCTTAGTAGCTCAGTGTTGTGTCTTGAAAAAAAAAAGAAGAAATTTAGCGTTCTGAACGACCTCAAAAACTTATTTACACTTTTATTATACTTTATGTCCACAAGACTTCTATATTTTACATATAGATAACTTAATCACTTTTAGGCAACGAACGTTTTAGCATCCATTCTTTTTCTTGTATGTCGTAATTATCGAATTGAAGAAAAGAGTAGTCATAACAAAAATTCATGGGAAATTTCCTGCCCTAGGTGCAGAAAATTGTTAGGATTAAATCAACAGTGTCGAAATATGATTGACCTTCACCATTATTGTGCTGGGTGCTGGGACGTGGAAATTTGCCAACTATGTAAGTTTCATCGTGTTGCGTAATTGTTTCATGGGGGGATGTAATGGAGGGGAGGGGAGTATAAGGGATGGCCTTGGAACAGGCGTCAGTGACTTACCATCACAAGAAGAGGAGATTATAAATGTAGGCCTATATCCCACGAGATACTTTTCAATTCCATGAAAGGGTAAAGGGTGGGAAAATGTTTTCGTCTGTTGGTGACAGCGCACAACTCCAAGACATGATGTCAATCTGAGGCTACTTTTCTATCATGGCTATTCCAGTACCAACAGTTGTCAATTCCTGTGTTTGCAAAACTTAATTGAAACAAAAATTAGTTTGCAAATAATCATGAGACGAACAGGCTGTTCGTTATTTTGCTGTGTTTGCCATCCGATTTCCGCTCTTTTTAGCATGAACTTACCTCTCCTTTATAGTGGATTAAAGACAACGACACAATGTGTTATGTTCCTTCACGTGTGCCACAAGTACATTATACTCTTAACTTTCTCTTAATCGAAGAAAATGTATATTTTGTGTATGTGTTGAGATAACTCAACGATGAAATCATGACCACTACGCGATGCAGTCATTTTAATGATAATTTAGTAGGCGTATTTCACTAAGCATTCATTGATACTACATTTATCTAACTACCACTTCTACAGAATAATTTTCCAACAGCTTAGCTGAAGTTTTTAATTCAATTGTGTGTCACTGATTTCTCAAGTGTTGTTTGTTCATTAATAGCCAGGATCCATACTCCTGATACGGTTTAGTGTAGAATAACATAGAGGAGTAAGTGATACATTTTTATGTATGCAATATACATGCGATTTGGCGAAGATATTTCGTGCATTGAATAAACTACATCTTCTTTATTAAGCATTGATTAAGGATTTCCTAGTAATCAACACACATCGCTGCACTGGGCATCACATAGATCCAATACACTTATAGACAAACACGTGTTTATTTATTGTTACGAGTCTGAGCATTCCTTAGCATCCCTGCATAATTCGTCTATACATCGGTCATTCTTTAGCCTGTCTCTTGGTGAGTTCCATCAATATTTGTATCGATCCCTCCCGCATCCTAGGGGAAGACGCACAAACTCATGTACACACTCGTTGACATCCACAATACCAATTCCTCCGTCTCGGCAATCGATTCGGGAACTTTTTGACCAATCAGCGTCCCCCGTTAGCCCACTCTCCTTTGTTCTCATGTAGCAACCTGTGGGTGTAGGCCTGTTGCTTAGCAAACACGGGAGGAGCTAATAAAACCTGAACTCTCGATGAGGGAGGATCATTCCCTCCATCAGCGGTCTCACCAGTGATCTCGTCACAAGCTCTGCTCCTGTGATTATACATTTTGGGATCTTATCTCGTTTGTGGAACCAACGAAACCATACATTGCTCCAATACCGATAGTTATTAGCAGGAACTTTACAGAGAACATTTATTGTTCTTCTCAGGATCTATATTACTGAGCACCTCTGTTTTTTAAGGTAAGACAACTTCTTTTTCGGTTTTTGTTCACTTTTTTTTTGGGGGGGGGGGATTGGCCTGTGGCACGACAGCATCCATGCTTACGGTGTTGATTAGAGCTGCAGTTATTTCTCAGTCTGTGTTGTTCCCTCTGGTTTGACATTTATCTGGTTGAAGCTTTTCATTCTATCTGTTTTAATCTATTCTAATTCGTTTCATCTGAGCGTTCAAATTCACGTTCGGACGAGAATGACTTCATATCCAATGGAGATTTCGAACGAAAGTGATTAAAGCGACGACGGAAGTCTCACTGCAGTATATTGTTGGGATACTTTCAACTCTATTTGGATATTATTCTAGAAAGACAGATAAGTTTTTGGAACATCAAAATTTTAACATGTCGTAAATGACAAAGTCGCCCAGATCTGCATGTGACTGGTACTGGTAGAGCGCGAGATTGCTTGTCGCCATAGCGACGGTGCTAAACGGGGTGCGCTGGGCCGAGCACCTGATCGATAAACGCCTTTCTTATATCCGCGAACTATAGAGGAGGACCTCCCCTGCGGACAGGGGTGTTACGTTGTTGCCCCCGACTACACCAAAACGGAGATTCATACTTTCTTGAACGACTCTGATGATTTCCATTTATTAATGCCGAACTTCCTTTTGCTTCAACATTGTTTTCGTCTCACTCTCTCCAAACCAAATTCCCTTTTCCAAGCAGACGTAAGTAATCATTGTTTCGAACTACTGCGTAGAAGATTGTTTTTGCAGAGTTGAATTTTTCTCACAAGTTAAAAGGAAAAAGAATTCTAGATGTTTTATGACCAATTTCAGTCTAACCTTTTTTTTTTCCTTCTCATTGTTTCTCAACAGATACTCAACATCCAACTCCACATCTTCAGTGTAATGGCCCTGGCACGCTTTATCGTCTTCGCGGCTCTCATCGCCGTCGCATGTGCCCAGTACATCGATGTCGACGCCTTTTCGGTCGACAGCCCTTCCACCATCTACGGCGGGGCCTCCTTCGCCTTCACCTTCGACCTCCAGTTCACGCCTACGCTTGGTGCCGCCGACCTGATCGAGGCATCCAACGACACCTACCGCTTCATGGTGGCCATCACCCTCTCCGAAGACGGCTCCACCCTGACGATGGATGGTGCCGGCTCGGCGTCGCTGTCGAGCAGCCAGCAGCTCGTCGACATGACGGACGACTCGACTGTGACATGGAACAACCTCGAGGCCACCATGGATCTTTCCAACGTTGACTGCGGTAATGGTGACACCTACCAGTACCTCTGCGTCTCGGTCACACCCTACCCCGGCGTCAGCTGGGATTCCGTCGACACCTCCAACAGCTCCATGTGTATCAGCTTTGTTTGCAAAGGTAAGCATCGTGAAGGAAAACTCGCACATCATCTTCCAAGGAACCATATGTAGTGTTAATTTCACTCTAAATATGTGTGTGTGTGTGTGGGGGGGGGGGGGTACTCTAAAAACGCATAAAAATATTATCATGGGATTATAAACGATTATACATAATGACAATACAGCTTTGCTATCTTAGTAGGCATTAATTCGTTTATTGATGGCAACCATGAATAATTAATAATTTGATGTTGTTTCCCTCGCACTCGATAATTTACCAATTACCTTTCTCTTCTCCTTACTCTACCAACAGCTGTTGCTGATGTCACCGTCACCACTTTCACCATGACGAACCCCGACGACGCAGTGATCACTCCCGGTGGTGGCCAGGCCATCGAATTTGACATGGTGGTTACCAACTCGGATTCCAGCGACGACGTGTCCGGTAGCGACAACTGGCTGATCCGCGCCTACCTCTCCGACTCCGAGACCGGTGGCACCGCCGTTGCTACGGAAACCGTTTCCCTCTCCTCCTCGGAAATGTCTGTCGATGTCTCTGCCGGCAGCACCGGCTCCTTCTCCGACTTGGCTGTCACCCTGGATCTCAGTGACGTCACTTGTGACGACTTCGACTACGCCTGCGTTAGTGCCTCGCCGAGCTCCAACGCCTACTGGATTGCCCCCGTCTCCGGCGGCAGCGATAACTACCTGTGCATCAGCGTGACATGCGGGGCGTGCATCGTTAAGACGAGTATGGCTGTCATGCTCGTTGCTGTTCTCCTAAGTGTATTCTTCAGCCACTAACAAGAAGCATCCTCAAAAGCGAAAATAACAAACAACTACATAAATCATAATCTTATGACACTTTATACTACCGGGTATCGATGTCGACTGCGAAAAAAAGTTCTTCAGCAGGAGGCAAGGCAATCTCAGCGCTATTGCCACAATTTCATCTGATATCAACCAATGTTCTGGATTGATATGAAGAAACCGACGGCATGTTTAACCCCGGATATGAACAGTATCATAAACTGTAACAAAGTGTAGTCAAATGTATATAAAGAAAATATTGTATCAAAGACGATAAGGCTTCGATTAATGTTACTTGTCGCATCATACTGTTATGCACAACTGTATATTTGCCATATGAGTTTCTTTTCGTGTTTTGTATCGTACAGTTGCAAACGATAAGTTGATAGGGAACTCATGTTAGAAAGCACTTTAAAAAAAGAATAATGGTTATTGCTTGCCACTTATTTCGGGTCAGTCTGACGGATGACCGTAGGATGTGAGATTTGCTCGGATTCGAGTGGTCGCAGCTTCGCGAGACAGAGTATTGTGTAGCGGGTCGGGATGTTTTGGCGCGCCTTGGTGTGTGACCAACTCACACCGAAAAATATCAAGACTCGCTAGCACTACTCGGTCTCGTCTGGCATCGACTAGTTCATCTCCGTCCTACAGCGATGTCAAGATTATGCTTTTATAATAATTGTGGCTCAATTAAAAAAAAAAGACGTCTAAGATATACTATGTGAACTCTGTCCGCATTCAGCAAGCCTGGTGCCAATGGTTATTGTCATCCAACCACCTTGATAGAATATAGCTAGGATTGTATTTACTATTTTGATTGTCTATTTCTCACCTTTCATTCTTTCACTCACTTGATGTTTCTACAAATTTGAAGCATTATAATGTAGCGCTACATCTATTTCTTTTTTTTTCTGCTCTATCCTATTTTTTTTTTTGAGAATGTCTTACCTCATTTTTTTTTCTTTCAGCTGAATCATTGTGAATGAAATTTGTGGTGCGCACCCTAAAATGTCTAATTTACCATTCAATGTCGCAATATTTATTTATGCATGATGCTGAGTAAATAAAGTGGCCACTTTGTTTCCTGACTAAACGTAACGCTTTGATTCTCTACTCGATTTATTCTATTATATCATTTTACTATCATTGGGTGTCTGTCTCTAAGGATTTGAGTGAAGTGTGACCAGTTTGCAGAGTGTGATTCGGATGCTATTCTGTAAATCGTGACTTCACAAGTTGAAAATTCAATTCGATCAGCCATCTAATTCTTATCATATATATATATATATATATATATATATATATATATATATATATATATATATATATATATATATATATATATATATATATATATATGTGTGTGTGTGTCTGTGTGTGTGTGTGTGTGTGTGTGTGTGTATGATTATAATTATAAGAATGCATATCATATCACACGTAGGCGTACAAACTTACTGACTGACAATTCAGCGATAATTATCTCAAACAGAACAGTTGAATGTGAAAATGTGCGGCTTGCAGTCCGTATAGGTGGGATTATTACCAGTGATAGAAGGGAAAAGTAGGAAAAGGAGAAATGATCAATTTACAATATTCTAAATAATAAAAACTCAATTGCAAGTTAGAATTTCGTAGGATTCATGCCCCTTTTTTAACACACATATACACACTTTTCTATCCCATCCAAACGAAAAAGTTCCAGTACCATTTCGTTGCTAGCCCATGCGACAAAAGTGTTTGCAGGCCTAACAATCAACAAAAGTTTATTTCTTGGACACCGCGGGAACGCGACTCTGAAACTAATATGCATATTGACCCCGGGGAAAGGGTGCTTTGTCGTTTCCTTGGATACGAACAATAGACCACTCCCATCGTTTTCATCTTATCCAGTGTTGATATCGATCAGAATGGTCGTTGTCCGGCAAAAGATATCGATCTTATCGCTGATGTACAGCAGTGCAGACATCAAGGCCCAAGTGACCGGCGAATAGTAGAGTGTGGTGCTCTGCCTATAACGGGACTTTACCCGGACTTAAAGTGTCCTTGTAGAGAAATTGTTTACGGACTGCATGGGCCAGCAACAGTCTCACAAAGTAAAGTTAACAAAACAGGGACATTTATATTCTGTTTCCATATTCGGCATAATTTGGAAGGCGGGTGTCCCAACATTATTATAAACAATCCTTTATGGGCGAATTCTCTTTGCTTGGAATATTATCTTTATTCAAGTTCCCTTCTCTGAAAACAAACAAACAAACAAACGAATAAATGAGTGATAATTAACTAAATAAAGTGTGATAATCGAAGTCGTGTAAGAAGAGCATTTTTGCATCCCCTCATCAAAATGTCTGGGCTCGACACTATCTTTTTTTTACTCTGGTTGTCCGTTCGAGACCCTGAAATCTTAAAATCTCAAATTTTGGTGGCACGAAAAGAAAATCAGTCAGCCCGAAATGGAAACATAGCAATCCATTTTGAATCTTGGTTGCCCGAGCGGGCCATCAAAAGAGAATCTTTTGGGAAATTTGGTGGCCAGACCTCAATTTCTAGTCAGATGATAGTGGCCACGGGTCGCCTGCATGGCCACTGCTACTGTCGCGAGCCCTGATTACTTGTTTTATGTGATGAATCCACTATCTGATTACATTGTCGTCTTCAGGTCTTACTTTGAGAACACCAGGGAGACTAAAAAAAGAAATTTGGATCATCGTGGTATAACATCGCAACACTAAATCTTGTCCAAAGATCGTCACTTTATCTAACAAGACATTATCTATATCTACTCCTGACTAGGGTATCCCCTCTATCTTACAAGTACTAGAAACTCTCCAGACATTAAAAAGGAAAATGAACATGAACCCATGAAGCACTACCACGCATAATCTTCCATACACCTATCGACAGTTTGACAGTTCCAGGTCAAAATTTGCAAAAAGTTAATACGCTCTTTTAACACTATACCTCATTATACTTTGTTGAAAATTATTGGGAGGGCATATCATGATCATTATACAAGAGACTATGAATTTTAATAAGCCCAGATTATCTAGACCTACTAAAAAGTCGATGTGACTTTTTTTTCTACGAAACCAGGAAAACACATAATGCTGACCCATATCAATGGTTATTAAATTGCGCGAGCAAATCTTTCCTTGCCGTTTATAGCGTCTTTGTCAGAGACGTGCGCCTACAGCATCTTGAAGTCTGTTGCTACTTTATTCATTCATTTATTTATTTATTTTTTGAATTTATAAGTATTTACCGTATATACTCATAAATCTTGTTCACAAGAATGTTTAATGATATGAGAAATATCGATTGTCACAGTCACTGCTGATATTTTGGCCCCATCGGCTGCAGTGCTTGTCATGCATTTGCCCCACCTTCACTTCTGAATTCTCATATTACATTCTCGCGATTACATTGCCACCCTGTAACTTGAGAGAGTCTCGGAGTGCTATGTTTGATGAGTTTGACATTTGCTATGGTCCTTCAAGAGATAAGTCGTAATTCACATAAGAAAATGCGGTTATCATGGTAACATCAAACAAATATACTCTCAGCTAACTGGTCGTTGCCAAGCTATAGCTGCGGTACCCGCGGTTATTGGATTTTTGCAGTTATTGTTATCTGCTTTCTGCATGGTGAAGGACCCTCAATGTACTTGATCGCCAAATTCCAATGCGGTGGCTAACCGGAATAAAAGAAACAAAGACGAGAGGTGAAAAATGACCTCGATATCCGATTATGCCCTCTTTGAAATGTGTAGATATGATATACTGACAATATCTTTATACATATTAAAAGAGCGAGAGAGATAGTGAGTGGGGTGGACGGAGGAGAGGAGACAAAATGTTAAATTTAAATCATTTTTTTTTTCAAATTGTCGTGTCATAATTCCTTACTATGTCATTGTCTAAAATCACACACGAATAGTCTTTTGCCTTGCGTAAAGGGAATTAGATCGCTATGAGTGTGACAATACAATAATATATATTTTGCGGGACATGACTGCGACAGCTGCTGCTCCTGTGCCTTTGAAGGTGAGAATCATTTTGTATGTATGTCCAACTAATTCACTTCAAATTTTGCTGGCACGAAAAATAATTCATAATATTTGAGCATGTATATTCGTGCGTTCATGTGAAGAAAACTCATTAATACGTATCTATGGGACTTTGGTAGAGTTCGTAGATGTAGCCTGTAGTACTCTAGACTGGACTGTGGCAAAACCGTAAATTACGCCTCTGGACTGTGGCAGAGCCGTGGCACTGGACTGTAGGCTTACTTAGCCCCATCTACGTTCACGGTGAAGCAGTCTGAGGGTTTTGAATCAGAGCCATTGGTCTCCATCATTTCCTCAGAGATCCTCAAAGATCAGTGATCAGATTCCAATGCAATTCCAATTTTTGTATACATACAGAGAGAAACAGACAGACAGAAAAGGGGAAGAGACAAGAATGTGAACCAAAACCATTTTTCAAATTGCTGTGGCAGAATGTCTTTTGTATACCATGTCTAAAATAACACATAGCCTTTTGCCATGAATAAAGAGAATATTGTCGTTATAGCGAGAATTTTGTGTGCCGTGGCTGCGACAGTGCAAGGAACATTATTCTGGTTAAATTTTCATCGCAAATGTGTTTTTGTGTTTCTTAGATTGTGTGTTTAATGTTCGTGCATGCGTTGCCAGCATTCATTACGGTACCAAGGTGTGACATCTTCGACTTTAATACCATATTCATTTCGGATTATGACCAAACAGGAAACAGCACCTCTGACTAAAGCACATTACTGAATAAGCGCAGTTTCCTTTGTAACAGATGAGCACAAATCAATCAGCAGCAATTGCTTACATTCTTACTACAAAATATGACTAAAGATATTACTGACACTTAAATTGAGAATTACTTTAAAGGGGAATTTACCTCAAACATACATCTAGATTCAGTGGATTTTTCTAGCATTACGAAAAAGCAATTCACCTTACTCTTGCGGAAGGCAGGGGGAAAAAAATTACCCGTAAAATAATTAGTAACCAGACAACAGAATGGGTACTTTTCCTAAAAATAAAATTCTATTCGTATTTTCTGATACATGTACATCTTTTCCCTACTGTGACATCATAAATCGTTGTAGTCTTCTCACCCAGCAATGACAGCACAAGGATTTGACCAAAACATGGAAACATTAATAACTTTTGAAGGAGCTATCCAATTCCCCTCAAACTTCGCTTGTGTGTCCTGCTTAGATCACTGCATTGACTGAATTTACAAATAAATGTTTGGGTAAATTCCTCATGTGTCCCTGTCATGAACTTACATTGATTAGCTTTTGAAGCTGCAGCTGTGGAAAACAGATAGTCAAGACCCAAACACATTATCAAATAATGCATATATACCTTATTCTGTCCTCCACTTTTTGCAATTGTACCAAGAGCCAGTTTCAGTACAGGTAACTTGTCTTAGTGTCTGGACATTCTTTGTCTTAACTGGATGGAATAAACTTGGCTAATTACAAAAATGTTCCCTGAAAATATGTTTGATAATTCCCCTTTGTTTCATTTATTGCTGTATACTCCCGATTTTGTATAAAGGTAAGGGTATCTTCTTTTTTTTTCTTTATTTAATATCATAATTGATGTTGGATGATTTAACTAAACTGAAAGTGACTTTAATAGTCACCAAAGTGAATCCACCTTTAAAATATCTTGACTACATTCAGTTCTGGCACTCTCACTTCAACTGCAGCAGCTACATGTGTATAGCTCCAGGAGACATGAAATCACATCCACGGTTTTGATTTTCATCACAAATATTTCATTTATTCTCTCAGTTGTTGTGTGCTTTGAGATTCATGCACAGAAAACAAACAAACATTTGTAGAATCTTTGTCCTTTATCTCAACACCCATGAGACAAGAGGGAAATGGATAGAGGTATGGGTACACTTTTTCCTTGTCAACAATTCACAGCTTAAGGGGTATGTTACTGTCCATAGTCTGCTACATCTGCCAGTCTGAACAATCAACAGCATGAACAAACTACACTCAGAACGACGCCCATCTTTCCACACATGTCACTACAAAGCGTTCATTACTAGAGCATCAGCGAGGTTGACCAGTTCACACCACCATAGTCAAAACACATCTCAATGTTGTACATAATAGAACTTCGTGAAAGCTACTCCTCAACTAGACCAGAGGGCTGGAATAGAAAGATAGATGCTATCTATAGCAATTCACAAGAAGACAAAAATATATCCTATATTGCGTCAACACGAAAATTCAATAAAATATTTCCACTGAGCAAATTTAGAAAAAAGATGTTACATCCAGTTGTCGTCTGATCAAATTCACAATGCAAACAAATCTAAAATTTACAAATCAACCCTTATAATGCTGAAACAACAAATATGAATATTCTCTACATTCCATTCAACATTCACATGTTATCACATAATGCTGCACATTTCACTCATATATCACACTGTACTAAATATACCCAGCAGGTTGGAAGACACAGGGGAACAAAATCAATACCAATTTGTATTTTTTTTAGGGGGGGGGGGGGTGGGGAGGGGGACAGGGGAAGGGTGGGGCTGGAAAAATGCCAGGGTACAGTGAGCAGCAATTGGGGTGAGGTATCATATCAACAACACCAGCAACCTTACTTCTTTTTTTTTTTTTGCAAAAAAGAAAAGAAAAGAAGCAATTCAGAGTGAAGATATGCATGTATCAAGAATGTCTAGAGCTGCAAAATTACGCCATTCAGACATGTTACCATCAAAGACATTGAAAATTTCTGCGGAGAAAGATGACAGCAGATATTGTAATGCTGTGAAGGGTATGTGCTATCAGTTAGACATATTTATACAGCAATGTCATTTTCAAAAATAAAATGAAGGGAAAATAAATCTACTTCTCATTTTTTTTTTTGCTTTTGAGCCATCAAATATTCACTAACACACATAATCAATTTCCACACATTTTATGCATTGTAAACAGTTGGAACTCATATCCATATGTTGACAAATGAGAAGGAAATGCAATGGAAAAAGTAAATCCATTGCATTTCAAATTCATGATATTGACCAACATGATGTTGTCATAATTGTTATTTGTCACAAAAATCTTCTAGCTGCCTGGTTTCTAGCACAAACTTTTTGTACTGTCATATTAGAAGTTTATGGCGAAACAAAAAGTCAAATTTGAAGTGGGTTGAGAATAAAGAACAAACAAAATATCAATTTAAACAATAAACAAGAGTGTCAGATGAATAAATTAAATACTGTAACATACCAAGTGACTACACAGATGTGTCATGTTAGTTAACCTCAACGTGTACCAACCTTACTCGCTATACATACCCCACTATGAGCAGTTCCCTAAAACCAGATGTACAGGGAAGTGCACTACCAGTATCATAAAGACTTTTTGTCATGTACATCTACCTTTTCCTTCTTCAAACTCTCCCTTAACTTACATCCAATAAATGTACATAAATTTGTACAATCTCCTTCTCAGTTCATTTTCAATTCCTCTTTTGTTTGTCTATACAGGATTGTTTCTTATGAAAAGAAAATCACTAGCTTCAATCAATAAGCACTGTTCGAGTGAATATGCTGAAAAAGACAAACTAACAGAAAATCTTTTCCCTTACTTTGCTTGTTGTTTCCACTTGTTTAAATCAAATAAATTTTTTCTTTCTATTTGTAAAGAGCAATTTCGACAAAAAGAGATTCATGTCATTTTGAGAAAAGCAGCTGAATTTGAATCATCTCTGTTGTTCTTGAGCCACTATTTCCCCCAACCCCTCCCAAGAAAAAATATGCCTCACTGCCCGGAATCGCTATCACATCTTGCCACAAAACCAGCTAGATATGCCTTTTCCTCATCTTTTCCAATGTGCTCATATCCATGTAAAAAAACAAAAACCAACAAACCAAAAATCACACTAACTCATCCCTGCATAACCCTTCTTTCTTTTTCAGTGAAACCTCACAGACATTGTGACATGCAATGCTGTATCTTTTCTTTAAGCATGTGATTCACTAGCCTCACCAACAAATCACCATGGTTACATCATAAAAAAAAATAAAAAAATCATACACCAAGATGATAGATCCTAAATAATGTCATACTTATGGGGTTCACCTGTATGGGGTTCACCTGTATGGGGTTTTTGAAACAATTCTTTTGCTTTCACAGCTTAGTAGTCTAGAGCCGAGTTGTTTTGGTTATATGGAAGTAGATGTTCAAAATCTGGCACAAAAGGACATATTGCCTTCTTCCAGTCATTAGTCACTGATATGAAATATGCCGATGAATGCATGTCTTCCCCTACAGACGAAAATTATATTTAAATGAGGGATGTGACATGCAATGCTGTATCTTTTCTTTAAGATGAGTAATGCGATGTCTGAAATATCACAAATTAAGTGTAATCAAAATAAAGAAGTTAAGGACAAGAAAAGAAATGCAGTTAATATTATAACAGAAGTCAGTCCTTGACCCACGATACATTCATGAGGTAAATTGAATACTTTGGAATGTATTTATCCAAAATGCTCAAAGTTGGGAGAGAACAAAGTTTTGCTCCACTTTTAAAATGGTGCTGCATTAAACATACAACTATTTCTTCTTCATTTAATATATCTGACACAAGTACAGTACTTCTTCACACACAAACTTGAACCTAATCTCTACCAGTCAAGGTGAAGACTGAGTATCAACATATTTGTTTAGGGTTTGATGTGTTAATCAAACACATCATTTGTGCTCGGTAATATGCCTCAGAAAAGGGGAATCCGAGAGGCAGGTTGTGAATTTCACGCATCATACATCTCTCGATGAGTTGTGCGATGATAGGCATGACATCCTGTAAATGACAAATTGCGTAGTATTCTTTGCAAGAGGCAATTAATCTCTACCTCTTAACCCGTTGAAGACAGGCTGATATTGCTACAACATGCATTTCCCACAGACACCTGCCCAAGTATACTGTATACGCTGTTATTTTCGCGAACAGATATTTTTTATAACGAATGACGAGGTCATAGACATTTTCGCGAGATGTTGTTTTCGCGAATGGACACCAACGCTTACGTTAATGCTGTATTAACATAGCATGTAAAGTCATTTTCGTGGGTTGCTGAATTCGCGATCCAACTGTGATTCGCGAAATTCGCAAAAAATTTCGCGAAAATAACAGCTTATACAGTAATTGGGACTAGTCTCCAATGGGTTAACGACCCGGTAGTGTTGGGATACCATGGAGTGAGAAGGCTGGACCGGCTCGGATATATTCAAGAATCCCTGTAGCGAATTGTATACAGCTTTGTAACCGATCTCTACGTATTCAGTAAAACACACAGCCAAAGAACCTCCACTGGAATTGACCATTACCAATGGGTGTACGCTTCAATGCACATACTCACTGCTGGACGCTATCTGTTGTTTTTCAATGTACCCCGGTGGGCAGCAAATGAAGATAGATTCAAGCTGACCACCCATGTTTCCCCACGCTATCGGGTCTATAAACATGTGACTAAAGATATATATTCACAACAGTTGTTCCGACGGTGACACAAGATCAACTATTTCATTACGATTCCGAAATTGGAGATGTGGATAATCCAAGATAGTTTGCTACTTGTCAGATCACACACTTTTGTTTACATTCAGTCGCATGTGCGATCATTCAGTCACAATGAAATTTACTGTATGCACATTGTATACTACATACTGTTTCTTCAAACAAACAAACAAAAAATCATCATTATTGCATTTATCATTGCATCTCTTCATAGGCCCACCTAGAATTTTAGAAGCTTCAAGGAAACCAAGCCTGGAACTGTTTCGGGTGATACAATTTCTTTTGTAGAAACACTTGTATCAACTGGATGGGCAAGGAAAGACAATGTCTACATAGCATAATAATTTTGCTACATGAAGCACCTGTTCTTGTGGTTTTGTTGTGTTTTGTTTTGTTGTTGCTGTTTGTTTGTTTGTTTGTTTTGTCTTGTTTTGGGTTTTTTTTTTTTAGAGAGTGGGTTCCCCACTAGAGAAAAAATATGGTGCTTGTTAATGATGATTTCACTGCCTCATTTTGCAGAGCTGTACACGTTCCATGCAATGTATAAACACCAATCTACGTGAGACTGGTGGGAAGGTGTCTTTCCTTGTACACTGTGTAGAACCTACACAAATCAAGACATCAAACCTAGCATTACTACATGCAACAGGCCTTTCATTCATGCAGAGCTTTGGTAACCAATCACAAGCTGTGTTGAGAAACATTCCTAATTTGGCTGGAACATAAGCACAAAATATTTGAATTTGATAGATTTATAATTTTTTTTTCCTTTCACTGTTATTACCAGTCAAAGCCCTTTCAGTAAAATCAATAATATTTCATCTACAAAGTAATTTGATGTTGCAATGTGAATCATGGAATCAAATTTCTCACATTGGGCAAGTTGGAAATGAAATGCAATATACTCACATTTTTTATCTTCTCTAAGAAAATGCATTAAAGTTTTCATTCAAATATAATGTGTTGACCATTAACTCAATGCAGATACTAGCAGCTATGAGTTGTCAGGTTGCGCTCTACCCAGATACCTGCTTTCCACAAGAGCTCCCATGTTCTTTTGCAGGCAAAGATTACCATACTATGCTCAGAATTAAATTCATTGATCATTCTGGTGTCCATCATAGCACTTAAAATTTGAATGTCAGGCCTGCTACACCTATTACACGGGCCTATTTGTAGGATAGTCTATTCCTGTCGGACTGAAGTATATTCATTCACGTCCACGCAGAACATTATGAAAATACCAATAATAATACAGGACGGCATCTCTAATTCTTATCGTCTTACAGTTGAGCACAACTATCGCTTGATCCATGAGACTTCAGGCAGTGACCAAGAATTATTACAATTTATCAATATCATCCTCGCATGCCTTGAGATGATCAGGTGACAGAAATACAGAGAGAGAGAGAAAAACGGGGCCATCTACATGTATCTAACTAAACAAAAGTACATACAAGAGTCCCCCTTTTGTGCATTTATGTTGAGTTAAATACAACTGAATTCAAACAAAGAGCTCCCCTTCAAATGATTCACTTTACCTTAAAAAATTAAAGTTTTTAGAGCTATGTGTAGATACATAAAACATTAATCAAATAAACTAGTAACAAATATGTACAAACAAACTGAAATTAGTTTTTCCTCTGAAATATTTCACCTGACCTGCTCAAATAAACATACACATGTAATTTCACTAATTGAGCCACACAGCATGGGCCACTGCTTAAGAAACTAAATTCTTACAGCACAGTTATCTATAAAGTATTTGATATTTCACAAAAGAAACAAATATGAACTAAAATTTATGCCTATGACCTGCCAGAGTTTACTCTTTATCACCAGGTTAATTTTTCCCTGTTCAAGTGGCTGATTATTAAGAGCTTAATACCAACAATTAATGGTTACCAACCCCTAACAGCACATCCTATACAAAACTCTTTTGGCTGCGCATGCTGGTTTATAGACAAGCTTGTGCGTCTGTTGGATCAATCCATTGCTCCTTGAGGGGGGTCCAAGCTTGCTGCAAGTGGGCGCATCCACATTGCATAAAACTCAGGGTGGAGCAGGTCTTCTTACTCTGTGGGCCATGCCTTGTTGAGGATCTTCACCACCTCTTCGTAGATGACGAACACCAGGGCGACGTCGAGACAGACACGTGAGAGACGTGGTAGTGTGCCCTTGTAGAATCTGAGAGAATGGGGATTGAATTCACAAAAAAGGAAAATGATTAACTTTATAATTCCTATAATCAATCATCACTTTCATGAAAAGGCACATCGCATTCAGAAATATTGTCATACCAACGACTTTAAATATGAAGAGTATGCAGAAATGCAGAAGATATGTGGTTACAATTTCGGTTAAAGTTTCCAACAGATGACACTTTGTAAATTTCTGTAGGCCTATAGTATGGCACTGTGTATTTCAGCAAAAATAGCTTACCACAGACTTTCTAAAACTGCATGGGATACAGCATGGCCAATGACAAAATACATGTAGCTTCCCTGTGTCCCTTGTACAACAGAAAAATCTTCTACTGCCTATACTGCCATACCCTCAACTATCTGCAAGATTATCATCTGGTGTACAACGTGAAAGCATCGATGATGATGATCATCATCATCATCAGAAATGCACGATGAAATGCATAGATCCCAGTGCTATTGATGTGGTGGCGCTTAGGCAGACACATCGAAATAGCGCCCTCTAAGGGCCAGTGATTTCTCAACCTGTGTGTGCATTTAAAAGGGCATTGAATACTCACGCCTTTGCACCCTCGTACTTCCAGATCTTGACAATGCAGTCCCACGTGTTCTTGTACTTATGGGCATCCAGACCCTGCCATAGAAGAAACAAAAAATGTCAGGGTGGTGATTTCGGTGGACCACTTTCATCTGAAGTCCCTGCCATAAAATCTTAATGAAGATCAGGTGGAAAATGACCATGATGAACAAGA
Organism: Diadema setosum; assembly: GCF_964275005.1. Classification (NCBI taxonomy): domain Eukaryota; kingdom Metazoa; phylum Echinodermata; class Echinoidea; order Diadematoida; family Diadematidae; genus Diadema; species Diadema setosum. The sequence continues at coordinate 14,255,393 of NC_092688.1, forward strand.
CTTTGTCACTCTCACTCACTTCTAATTTTACAAAATGGTACTGTTTTTACTCAGACTACCAATGCTTGGAGCATGCTTGAGAATGGTGATTGGAAAGTGCTTTGATTCTTTGAGTTATGGCTGCTGACATACTGTGTATAGTGTGTCGGTGATTAAAGCCTTAGAGAGTGCTTGTGTCAAGAAAAATGATGGGGAATATGAAACTCCACAACAGCACTCCTCAATCTGCCAGATTAGCACTCTACATGTATATTTGCAATCATGTGGCTGATCTTTTGTTACCTACTGCACCAATTCTGCATATGATCTTCAAACATAATACTCAACAATACCCACATGTTCTCCCTTATAATCACTTTTACTATCTTGCTCAAATTGGCAATCTTTCATTCTCTCTCTCTTAAAAAAACCCCAAAACAACTCCAAGTCTGTAAATGAAGCATAAACAAAATCATACCAGTGAACTCTGCAGCTGAAGAAACAGAGGCAATCGGTAGTAAAATTTGAAAAAAATTGGAATTTGAATCAATCTCCTATGATTCGTCATGAACAGATGGGCAAAGAATAGGAACACAACATTCAATAAAGCTTCTCCTTTAATTTCCTGAAAACAAAACAAAAAACAAAACAAAACAAAACAAAACAAGTAATTTCAATTAAGTAAGACCAATTGGCAAGTATGCCACATTACAGCATGATGAAACGTACTAAAAATACGCTCAGAACATTTCTCTACTTACGGAGTTGCCAATTTACAATCACAACATGCAAAATTATGATTTTTTTTTTTTTTTTTCTGGCTTGGAATGATCTTGTTAAACAATGCAAACTGCAGTACTTGTTCTCTTTCAACTCACCTGCATGCGAGTTTTGACCACATCCAGTGGGGTGTTACCGAACACGCTGGCCGCGCCGGCGATCCCGCCAAAGCAGGCGGTGATCAGGGGGTTGATGTACTTGTTGGGGTCGCCGCCGCGGTACCATTCCCGCAGGGAGTCCATGACGAAGAAGCGAATGGCCTGGTTGCTGCCTTGCTTCATGATGGTGGCAGACAGACCTTGGTAAGTGCCTCGCAGACCTGGGGTGGGATCAAAGGAGTTGCGGGACAGAGAAGGGTGATTAAAAACGGAAAGAGAATAGAGCTAAATACACTCATTTTTGGCCCTATATTCTGTTAAATACTGTAACAATGGTGTGTGCAGCAAGTTTCAAGACATTATTAAGAATCTATCACATTTCCTCATATGTCTGAGGAATGAATATTCTCATGAGGGAAGAGCATGATCACAAGATGGAGGTGAATCAAACTTTCAGTTCAGCTCATGAATGTGCGTGTTTATACAGGAGCCTCTCGCATCGGCGCGCATGAGCCGGTATTTTATCTCCCGCATGAGCGCTTATTTCTCGTGTTTATACAGAAGTCAAAATACCGGCTCATGCGAGCCGATGCGAGCCGATGCGAGCGGACCTCAGCTGAACCGGACCTCTCGAATTTTGGGGTCAAGCATAGGTCACGTTCGCAGTGCAGTTTATTGCATGATGGGAAAAAATGAAAAAAATCAAGATGGCACCGGCAAAGTCATCAGGACCACCAAGCTTGAAGGTCATTCTTGTAACGTTCCTCTTGACAACCACCCGGCCAAATGATCAATTGAAATCCAGTTTTTCAGTAAGAAGGAGAAGACGTGGTTCGATCATGACAGATATAAAAATACACGCTTTCCGGTTACCTCGCGAATTTCGGTCGTCTGTATAAACACACTGTAAAATATGCGAGGCTCCTCTCGTATCGGCCACCTCAAAAGGTGGCGGACGGAACCTCTCGCATGAGCCTGCATTTGGCGGCGTATGCCGGCATACGCCGTGTTTATACAGAGCAAAATTTGAGAGGTCCTCTCGCATGAGCCGGCATGAGCGCGTATTTTGCTTCTCTGTATAAACACGCTCATTGTCTCACCTGTCTCACACATCATTTGGTGCACGGGAGAATCCTGTTAAAAGTACACTTATGCTTTCTTATAGTTTTAACTCACCTCCCTGTTGTTGTGAATGGTTTTTAATCTGTACCTTTTAAATCAGATTTTCATTCATATCACAAAGGATGAGTCCCATTTACTACTTCGTTCTATTTCCTAATGCGGAACCAGGAATGCACTCAAATGTTATTTTGTACATGTACTTCCATCAGAAAATAAATAGTCATGACATTTAGCACACATCGAATGTCTACACGTGCACAATGTGCACAATATGCACCATGTGAAAATCCATAACTGTTATTTGTGCAATTCATCATATTCCAATGTTAGCAATATGATGACGTTCACTAAGTTATAAGCTCTTTTTTAAATATTTATTCTTTTTTTTTTGAGGGGGATGGGGAGATGTGTGACGAAAACCTCAGTAATATTTTTTGCACCTCTGCAGTAATTTTACTAATAACATTCATACCTCCATATTTGAAGTGTCATATGCAATCTATGGGGAAGAATGACAAATATCCAGGTACAAATGACATGTTCACTCTGAAATAATCACTTTTGTGGCAATTCTCCACTTAATTTAAGTTTTCGGTCGGTACAGTGGATCTGTTTCGGAAACTCAAACATTTCCTACCCACCCTGAGTTTTGATGATCTCTCGCAACCCATGGAAGAAGCCTCGGTACCGCGGGTTGGCCGACGTCTGGTCGTTGATGAACTTGACCTTTATCGTCTCCATCGGGGTCACGGCCAAGATGGCCTCGCTGACCCCTGCACCCAGGCCGCACACCAGGCTGCCCGTCTTGCTGAGGGCGCCATTGTGACTGTCACGCCACTTGGTCTTTAAGAATTCATTCGCACCAAATCTGAGGGTAGTGGATCAAAAGTTTGAAAATCTATGAGAAAGATAATTATATCAGTGCTCACAAATCATCATTGCATACGCTCTTGATGGTGAAAATGAAACTACACAATTAAGCATGACTATATCGATTCTTTTTCCTATCATACAAAGATTACACAGATATTGCCCCGAATAACACGATGTTTACACTTTCATAAAAAATAGCACGTATGATTTTTATCAATGCAAATGTTGTAATGCAAAGCTGTAAACGTATGATTTTATACTAAAGTCAAAATGTGTATTACACAGTTCAATATCAATACAAAGAGTGCAAGGAATGATAAACTAGAACAACAAATCCAACTGGCAACTGTCATTTGGGTGGAGGAACTACAACAAATGCAACTGTTTGGTATAAATGGTAATTATGTCTTTTGATTTTAAGATACATAAAAATCACCCATATTTTTAACATACACCTGTACTTGATAAAACAATGCCTTAAAGGTATCATATAGTTTTGGTTGAGATGTCATTTCAGGTTTCTAACATCTTTTGGTAAGATAATGAGAAACATCCTATGAAATATGAAAGAGCATGTAATTCTATGAGGAATTGAATGTTTATTTTATGAAAATTGGTTTTGAAATGGCTGAGATATCCAAAATAGAGTGATTCCAATGAGTGTGGGACCCACACTTTATTACGATCGCTTTGTTTTACTTTGTTTTTGGATGTTTCAGGGACTCCAAACCGGATTTTCATCAAATAAACTTTGAATTCCTCTGAAAATGGTATGCTCTGTACTATTTCATAAGTGTTTTCTTGGTATCTCGCAAAAAGTTAAAAGCCCATTTCTCATCTCCACCAATACTGTACTATCCCTTTAACTTCATAACTGCATGCAAGCCATACTTAACATTGTGTCAATCATAACTAAGCATGTAAAAGGAGTGTTCTGCTACTTGCTTTTTTCACTTCAAAAAGTAAACCCAAGTGCCATAAGGGCCGTGTTGCATAAAACGATGGTAATATCACATCAATGGTAACTACCATGTCGCAACACTATTCCATAGTCAATCAAAGCCAAGAAATCTTTCGTGTTAACACAGAGTGCAGAGCTACCATTCATTGTAAAGTTACTGTATTATGCAATATCAGGGCCATGATGATACTAAGGGTAGGGATTTACAGAAGGTCACTAGTCAGCTGCACATCCTGTTCCTCTACATGGCAGACATTGTGGAATGATATGGTGGGATTACATTAGGTCCGTCTATACCCATAACATCTGGTTCCTAGCTTGAAGTATGCATAATGGATGCTCCCACATGTAATATGATTTGTATGATCCACAGAGCTGATCACCCCCCCCCCCCCCCCCCCCCCACTCAGATAGAGAGATCATGCACAAAACAAAGGGAAATCCAGGAACGTGAACACACTGGATACTGAGGATTCCAGTGTGTACAACTGTTTATGCAAACATCCCTATCAGTATTTGGCACAGTGTGTTATTATGACTACCGTACACGGGTCAACTGTTCACAATCCATATTTCACCATTAATGCAACCATGCACCCAGTCAATACTCTCTCAGTGTAAAATTGTGTACACATTCAAATGATCACGTCCATCGCACATGGACATCTCTGATAAAGAGGGCAGCGTTTCATGAAACTTGTCAGTCACCGACAACCACTTTAACCTAGACTGAAATCCTGGCATCTGATTGGCTGAGAGTAAATTTGTCTGTGAAAACCACTGACAAAACAATTGATGAAATGCCCCCCCCCCCCATGTAGCTGCTCTGTGGTGTGGTTCAGTACATCAATAGCAACATACTGTGAATAAATTGTGAATTATCTTTTAATCAACGTACACTAAATTTTACAGAAGACAGGATTTACATAGCTGTGACATCTGACTGATGCTTATCCCCACTTTTTATAGACCTACTACAAAAGTAATCGTGATAGTTTGCACTTCTTTCTTAGGCTTCAGAAAGATCTGCAAGTTGTCAATCATCTTTTTTCTTTACTATATGATTGTGAAAAGAACAGTGAAATATTGTTTCACTTCAACAGTATAAATAACTATGTGTACATGTATGACAAATACTAGGATATCAGATGTTTTGAACAACAAAAATCTAAAAACATCTTTTATAAGAATAAATCTAAAATTCATGGCCGACACTCAAGACTTCATTTTAAAAGTCAAAAGATGATAACTGCATTTTACAAAACAAAACTTAACTGAAGGATACATAATACACTAAAAAAGCCACTACATAATAGATAATGCATAGCCGGAAACAATTTATCTCCTGTGTGATTTGTCAAGTACCGGGTACCTAAAAGCCACTGTTTCAGTTTCATATCCGGTGGTGCTGATTTGTTTCAAGAGGTCTTTGAAAATACACACAAGATTTGTGCTCATAAAAATGTACGCTGTGAGTGCTATAGTGTTGATAGCATCATTACTTTTATTTGCAATTTTCACGGTTAAAGATCATGGGCACATCTGTGGGAGCTGCACACATCAAATTGCCCTCACGTTCCGAAGTGCCCTGGCACGCCTGATAAGAGTGCTCGTGCCATCTCACCAGAGTGAAATGTCAATTTGATTTAGGAGCATACAGCTGACAGGATTGTTATAATCCACCATTGTGACCAATAATCAATATCACCTTGAAGTCAGTGGTTATACAGTATATTCCATGGTTAGCCTATGCAAGATATGAATGTGTAGCTTTTTATGTTGATGTGATATATGGACATCAAACTTAATTTCACTCAATAAGAACTAAGTTTTCTTTTTTTTTTTGGGGGGGGGGGGTACATATAGCAATATCTCTTTTTCTCTCTTTTCCTTCCATGCTATGAAGAGTACTTCTTAACATACAGACTGACAGAATGGCAGAAAGACATACACTTACATTACGTACAGATAGATTGACAAACATACAAGGTGCACACACACACACACACACACACACTTACATACTCACACACATACACAATCGTTTATATATGCCTGGAAAAGAGTATTACCATGGACCTAGTAGTGTCATGGTATTACTATGTTTTCTCTTTCTTGCCAATCAGGCATACATGCATGTGTCTGATACAATACTACATAATACAAGATATAGGCCTATACTTTTTATGCCAAAAAATAAGAGGTGCATGTGGATTTACAGTATGACATGTCATGCAATTTAGACTGGTCAGTGAAAACCATGAGAGCGTCTTTGTTTTGTTTAACTGTTAACAAATTGTATATATGTCACTATTACAAACAGCTAAGAAATAAAATTTGTATCTGCATAGAAAAAAAAAGAATTATGACTATCATGATGATAATATTCATTATGATAATAACAACAATGATGAAGTGATAATGGTAATGACAATAGTACTGACAAGATTAGCATGTAACAATTACAATTTTCATTAATGATGATAATTCAAATAATTGTTATCATCATTATCATGCATCAAAATATCAATAATGAATTGAATAATAATTCTATATCCTGGATAAAAATGATACAATGTGTGTCAATAATTAATGCATAACACACACCAAGATGACAAAATTTGCCTAATTAGTGTCAATACCTATTTCTTTAAGCTTTCAAATGATATTCTACTTCCTATGCAAGTTACACTTTAAACCAATCCTCTAAGAAGGATGTAAAGTTACTTATAATTACTAGTATATTCACATACAGGCATGCATTTTCATGTCAGTTTGATGTATTCTCTCATGAACTATCACCATCTAGCTCCACAAAATGTAAAGCCACCTGCCCTTCTACACCTCCAAATATCCCTAGCCCTCTCTTTTTCACATGCATGCACCCCTCAAGTGGTACTCCTACCCCCAGAAGTACTAGCTCTGAGTGAGTACACACAACGTCCCTACCCAGTCGCTTGTGCCGTATTGACAGTCTGAATTATGCAGGTACCTTCCCTAATAAAGTTAAATAACTGCATGCCCTCTTTGAGGTGAACTGACTAACCCTGTGCCGCATATCCTTAACATACATGTACATATTCTCAATGAAGTGCAGTGCTGGTGACATTTGCACATTAAATCAGGGAGATGCCCGTGTAAAGCATGTATGCATTTCAGCTGGTGAAATCAGTTAAAGGGAAATGAAACCCAAATATTACTGGATTTAGTGAAAATAAAAAACATAATATCTTCACTTTTTTAGCATAATGAAAGAGCTCTTTCAGAAAGAAAAGGGAATAACATTACCTTCCAAATAATATGTCAGTAACAAGGTCGAGGGAATGTGTTCTCTTCATGAAAATAAAAATTAAAAAGCAAGGCTTTTACAATCTCTTGTTGGGACAAGAAGAGGTAATTCCATTATTTTTTTTTTTCAGATCAAGGAGAGGTGGAAGCTCTGCAATGGTGGTGATGCAGGTATTCTTTATCAATACACATTATCAGAATCTGTTCAATCAACCAATCTTTGGCAGTTCACTGTGAATACACACTCACTGGGGACTCTACTGAAGATTTGGTTCATTCAAAGACAATTCAATCATCTGTCCCATTTCACTATATCAAAACTGATAGAGCCAAAAAAAAAATCTCGATGAGCATGAAAGCGTGACCTGAAATGAAACTGAGTCTTGAAACAAAGACTACATGGTAAAGAGCTGATCAAATTTTTAATGAACAAGTGTGCCTCAATGCCTGCACAGTGGCTCAATGTGAAGTCAACAGATTCACTGAACATCACCTGTCACCAAATCCTTTTCCCTTCTCCCTACTCTATCAATACTACACACAGCAGCTCTATATTGCAGTCAACAGCATGAACTCAACACAGAGTTTCTGGCCGTGTACCCTATGCAGTGTAAACAACTGGTGTCAGTATAGCTGTGCTAAGCTCCAGTTAATGTGCAACCCGATATTGGCAAGATAATTGGAGTAATTTATTTCTGCCATGTACAAGTACATCAATCCCATGAGGTGATTTTAGAAAAGTAAACATACTCATATGGTCTGTTTTCCCTTGCAAGTGTATAAATGTTTGAAAACATTGCTTGCCACCAAAATTTTTAGGTTACTTGGGTAGTAAAACTGTTGATATATGGAAATTACAAAAATGATGACATAATTTTCAATGAAAAAAAAATCTTAATTACTAAGCAATGACAGCTGTTTAAAGTAGCATTTGGAAGCAAATATAAGCCATCTACAGACAAAAGAATTGGAATCATTCAAACACTGGAAGGGTTCTTTTCTTGAATATGTGGTTTCATGTTACACATGGATAATGATATAAAAACTATAAAAATCAACATATATCTTAATTTTTCTAGCATAACGGAAAAGCGCTTGGCTTGCTTTTTTTCAGAAGGGAGAACAAATAACATTACCCCTACTATACTGTATATCAGTAAAAAGTGGAAGGAATTTGTACTTTTAATTAGATATGAGATTTAAAAATACTTTCTTTGTATTTTCTTCATATCACTGATGACTGTGACATCATGAAATGTTGTAGTCTTCCTATCAAGTGATACAGCTGTAACTGTACCAAAACGTTAACAATTCATTGATACTTTTGAACAGATTGTCAGATTTTCCCCAGACTTCAATACTGTGTTCTAGTAACTTTGCTAATATTTTTGCATTCACTCAATCCACACATTAAAGGGATAATACAGTGTTGGCTGAAGCAGAAAGTCAAGATTCCAACGTTTTTCAATGATAATTTTTTGAGATAAATAGAAACCTCCCAAAGAGCATATAATTATAAGAAAAATTCAAAGTTTATATCCAAAAAAATTTGAAATGGCTGAGATCACATCCAAAATACAGTGATCCTAATATTAAGCGGGACATACTTTCTATAGATTAGGATCGCTTTGTTTTATTTTGTTATTGGATATAAAATCTCAGCCATTTCAAGACCGATTTTCATCAAATAAACTTAGAATTCCTCGTAGAATTGCATGCTCTTTAACATTTCATAGAGTGGTTTCTAAGTTTCTCGCAAAAAGTTATAGGGTGAATCCTCACCTCAACCAATCATCCCTTTAATATTTGAGTTTGAATCCCTTTAATATTTGAGTTTGATTCCCTTTAAAGGCCAGGGGTTTTGATCTGCACGCATACCTGACAGCAGACTTTGGTATAGATCCGTAGAGTAGCGGACTGAGGCCCCTGTAGAGACCCCTGACCCCATGGTCTCGTACGGTCAGCTTCACACAGTGGATGGGCCCTCGGTACAGTGGCTTGGCGGCCCTTTCGTCCAGCTGAAGCTGGGTCTTTACATACTCTGTTGGGAATGTGATGCAGATTTCGATCCCACCAGCGATACCACCTGCAGAAAAATTAGAAGGGTAGATCGTCTTATGAGATGAGTATTGTAATTTAACCCGTTATGATCACTGAATAATATCAATACCATACAGCAGCTATGAGAAGATATAAAGGAGTACAAACCTGCTTTCTTTTTAGTGGTCAACGAGGATTATAAATCATAATGCAAGGCTCTGTGTAAAAAAGAAGAAAAAAAAAAAAAACTATGGCAAAGAAAAAGAGTTTACTTTTAATAGTTTACTACATACCAGGGACAAAGAGCGAGAGAGAGAGAGAAGGAGAGGACAGATTTCATTTTGTCTTTTTGTCACGTTTCAGTTGTTTTGTTTATACAGCAAACAACCGAGGTTAGCAAGCGTAGCCATTACTTGTAGGATAAAGTCCTTGTTTTCTTTCAGCCGTTCAGTCTATGAAAGTCACTTTGTGGGGGCATTACTGTGGAGTACGATTCTTGAAATGATGAAAACAACAGTGCTACCAAAACTCAGAGAAGACCTGACCTGGAATTTTTGAGCAAGGGTACAAGTATGGTTTTGTAAAGCATTGTGGGGGGGGGGGGGGTGTGTAAAGCTCAATGAACAACATATCAAGTGAATGAAAAGAAGGCACTGTGGATGTATATTATATCACTTAATGAGTTATCCATGAAGCCAAAAGTCAATCACACACACATGTAAATAAGTGTACATAAGGCAAATCACCAGGCACTTGCACGTGTGAGTGTGTGTGGTTTACTGCTACGTGAGTTCCGGATTTCCAGGGCATAGGAGGGCACATAAAACCACTTTGATCTCACATTTATAAACAATGCTTCACAGAGGCATGAACATTGTTTCATAAGAAAAATAAACAACTTTTATGAAAATATTAAAAATAAAAGATTCAACATTTTCTGATTTCTTTATCTAGAAGTAAACCAACTTGTTTCACTTCAGTTCTGAAATTTGTCAAGGGGAGTCTTCTGCTCAGACTCTGTACAGAGGAAGACTACTGGTTCACCACTCAAAAATTGTATTATACCGGTATGTGTTTCATGAACCTACATGGAAACATGTTTATATTTACCTTGAATCTAAAAGAAAGGGTGTCTAGCCTCTAGATGAGGCGTTTACAATATGTATTAAATAGAGGAATTCACCTTTATCCACGCTGGCATGGTTAATTTGTCAAGATTTTCCCTCTAATTTGATGTAGTGTCTTTGGTGAGATTGAGTGATGTTCAGGATGGCCCGTTTTATTTTAGGGTGCAGATCGAAGCCAAAACAGATCTACATGTATGCATGCTCCCTCACTGCCAATTCTGGTAGAGCATTTTTTTTTTCTCTCGCACGATGTGTCTGAGTAAAGGCGATCTACTTTCCATTATACATTATTAGGTGATACGCTATCAGCGTATCATCTATTGTGATTGTCAAAATCTCTCTTTATTTTTTTTTATTCTTCTTTCTTTCTGGACAATTTTGTGTCGTCAATATCTCAACAATGACATTACGGAATGACATGAAATTTTCAGTCAACATGTCTCATAACAATATCTAGCCACAATAAGGTTTTCATGACAGTAACATATCTATGACGTCATTTAGGCGCCATTTTGTGATTTTCGGACCTTGTCACATGATTGATCATAACTTCATAACTAGATGTAATTTCTGCGTCATTTTCGGTGGACATAAAGTTCAGGTCACGCTCTATCTTACTTTTTAACGCTAGTTACCCAGGTCTTCATTACGCGCGCGTAAGAGCGCGTCAAAATTTTAAAAGGCTCAAAACGACTTCCCAATGGGAAATCTCGAAGTTTCAGACAATTTTAAGCGTTTCAAACATTTTCTCGCGTGCGCGTCCGTCCGCGCAATTTCGCGCGCAGAGGGCGTAACCAACATGAAAATGCAATTTTTTTGACTGATTTGGATTCCTGATACTTTGAGTAACAATATCCACTGATTTCCGATCGATGTTGACCTATAACAAAGGAATGCGCTGGCGTCAAAGTTGAAATTTCGTGTGCGCGTCTATGTGGAAATATAGCGAAAAACATGTCTTTGTTTATTTCGCAATAGCTCTTTAAAAAGTCCGTTGACCCTATGTTTTTATTGCATATTACAAAAGCATATGAATTGGAAATAACGTTTCAAGTATCAATATTTCCCGAAATACATTATGACGTCATCATATCATCATCTGAAATCAAAAAAGTGGAATTAATTTTTTTGAGGTACTGTTTCTAACATTCATTTGCTCGTATCTCTGTTGTTTAAGCTCAATATTATCCCAAATTCACATATGTTGTACTTTTAACATTTGCCTTTCAAGTCCATGTCATGGTTTTGAAATTTGATGACGTTATCATACTTTAAATTGTGATTAAAAGTAAAGATGTAAAATCGGACAAGTTTACGTGTTATGTCTATGGGAAGTGATTTTTTTTAAAACCATCCATTGACTTGACAACGTTTAAGCAACTTTATCTCAGCTGATTTTGCTTCATTTCCTCTGAAATTTAAGTATGTTGTAGCTGAGACAATAAGCTGCAGTTATCATGCATTTTGTTCTTTGAAATCTTCTCATGAGGTTGACAATTTTGCAGTTTAAAACTGAAAATGAGAATGGAATGTGGACGAATCGATTCCTGATTCATCTTTCACATACATAAGTTTACGTTCCTCATATTTTCTCGTCGAGACGTATGGCCGAGTGGTTAAAGGCGCCGTCTCAGAGACGTGAGGTTGCACTCGTGCAGGTTCGAACCCCACAAGATCACGAAACAAAATACCTAGCTATTTTACTTTTTTTTTTCTTCAATGGTGTATTACACATTCGTCCATGTAGAAATTACGTTCGTATATAAACGCACCTATACACACACACACACACACACACACACACACACACAATATCCCTCTGTTTTGTGTTGGAGACCACATTGCTTCGACTGCTGCAGAATGTTGCATCCTGACTCTGTCAAATAGTATGTAATGACGACAACGGAGGTGTTGTACTTTGAGCAATTGTCTTTCAAGTCCATGTCATTGTTTTGTACTTTGATGACGTCATCACACTGAAAATTGTGATTAAAGGCAAGGTATCAAAATCAGCCGATTATAGGTTTTATGTCTGCGGGACGTATTTTTCCGAAATTGCCAGAAATGGCACAGCGACCTCAGTCGTTACAAGGCCGCATTTCCTTCTAGCAATGCAATACATGTTCACGCGGCCACAATTGTTGAGTGGGCATTGACTTTTTCCCCCTGTAATATCTATACATTTTTTTTCGGCCTTACCGTTTCCGTGGATGTCCCGTGGCCGAGTGGTTAGAGAAACCGTTTTGCATGCACGCTCAATATAACTTCAAGGTGCCTATATCACATTCTTTTCTTTGTCGATCACAGATGACCGACATCTGATGACCCCAGGCGTATCACCTAACTCGTCAGCGTGACGAGTTTCATGTCTCGTTACACTTTTGTCATTGTTGCATTTTGTGAGATGATAAGCCTACCGGGTACTTTTATAGCAAGTGAGTTCATATCATACCAAAATACCAATGGCAGCAGCTGGGTCTTACATCAAGTAAGAAAAATAAACACATGCACATTTTCAATGCTCCTCTAATCACAACTAAGATGTCTTTTCTTTTTTTTTCTAGACCAAACACTAATTTCACGAGATATGAAACTCGTCACCGTGAGGACGAGTTAGGTGATACGCTGGGGTCATCAGATGTCGGTCATCTGTGATCGACAAAGAAAAGAATGTGATATAGCACCTTGAAGTTATATTGAGATATTTAGTTGAACTTTTTTTGGACCTACATTATTCAGATCATTTTTTTTTCTGTCACACAAACTAAGTGGAAATTCTGTGCGTGTGCGACTAAGTCGATTTACAGGCTTTTGAGTACATAGGGCTACAGTGTATTCACCCAGTAATCCTCGACACGAACAAATTAAACATGACGAGTGTTTTAATAATCATCTTGGTATTAACATTGGCCTTTTAAAACATTACCTTTGACACTTATTCACATAACCAATATGATTCCCTCTAATCTTGTTACCATAATTGGCTAGTTCAGAGAGCTCTTACAGCTATATACAAGCCTGTGAGATTTACCAGCAGTACCGTAAGCAATGAAGCCTCACATACAAAACAAAGGCATATAGAGCAAGTTTGTCTGTTTACATGAGAATGTGATTTATACCTGGACGAATATCAAATGGCATTACCTCAATTGAAGAAAAAAGGGCAAAAGAAAAACTGAAGAGTTTGTTCCCCCAAAAAACCCGATAAGTCCATTTTTGACGACTTTGAAGTACGGTCTCTGTCATAGAGTACAAAATAATACCTTTTAAATGATATATTGGTCACTACATAGTAAAGGTACATTTTTGAAGTAATGGTCAGAAGTAAAAACTTTATTATCCTCCTTATTTTTCTTTACCTTTAATCGCAAATATCTCCATTTGGAAAATATGGTCTTATCGGTTTTTGCAAACAAACTCTTCAACTATTCTCGCTTATCATCCTACAAGGTTATTCTAAAATTTCACGTGCCAAAACGTACGGCTCCTGCGAAAGAGACGGCGTCTTTAACCATGTAACTGTAGGTCTCCTCCAACCAAGAGTAGTGAACGTAAGCTAATACGTTAATGATAATTCATTTGACGATCCCACGTGATAGACACAAATTCAAAGGGGACAATTAGAAGTGGAAGGAGTGCTTAATCGTCTCATTAATTCCTAATCAATGACACCCCTACATACAGGCATACCATAATTTCGCATCTAAAATCAATGGTATAGGACTCATGCACCATTACTTGTATAGTGCATAAACTTTGCTTTGTAAGCTATGAGTAAAACGTGTCGTAACATAATTCTGTAATACCATCAGCAGTGATTAACATAGTAAAGAAGAAAGATATATCAAATTGAACGCCTAGAACCTAACCAGGGGGATTATAGCATTATACTCGATTCTTTACTGCCAAGATGCCAACAACACCCATCACCCATGGCTACGAATAGAGAAGCAGCCATGGTGAAAATAAAGATTTGCTTTTTTATAGGCAGAATGACACACAACCCCTTCAAACACACTGTACTTGGCTGTGTGTGTCATGAAAGAGCTCTTAACTAATACTAAACAGTGTATACCTTCCACTCATGTGGCACGAGATGCCTCTATAGCAACAGATAGCCAGTCTACAACTCCGATAGACGAGCAATAACAACCTGAAATTTCAAAGAGATGAGCGAGAGGCTATACACCTGGCCTAGAGTTAATTAATTAAGTTTTCATTCAAAATACTCAAGTTGGATTATGTTAGTAGAAACATTCACATCTGCAGTATAACTTAAACAAAAGTAGAGGAAAGGGAAAAAAGAAGTGGGAAGAGCAAAACTGCGCAACTGCAATTTATATCCTTGCATGATACAAGTGAAGGAAATGTTTCAGATGTCATAGCATAGTCTTAATCATAGACCAGGGTGATTCCAGTTTGATACTGATCTGTTCTACTGCCCCAGATGCCAACAATACATAATTATCACCTACGGATACTAATGAAAGAGCCATGACGAAAACAAAGGACATAGAACCCCGTCATAAGCACCAAACTTGGCATATTGTAGCACGAAATACCTCGTACTGAAGCCATATAAAGCCCATTCCTTTCCTACCTGTCTACAACTCCGTTATTAGGTCAAACAATAACAACTTGGAATTTCAAAGAGATGAGCGAGACGCCATACACCTGAACTATAGAGTACAGCAATTCAGTACCGATTCCTGCTAGTTATGTAAACGTCCACATTCCTACCTATCCTGTTACATCATATTACAGTACAGTATGTGTGTCTTTACATGACAATGAGGTTTATACCTGGACGAAATATGGTGCTATACATATTGTAACTACTTACTGACCCATTTTAAGGGCTCTGCTGCTTGAGTATCTATGTTCAGCTAAATGAATTTTTATTTGGCGATAACCAAAAATTCCCATGAGCAATAGAAACACTCTAACCTCTGATACAAAACAAGGGAAATTGCGTGTTTATGTTGGTTGGGTGTGTATACTTGATGAAATAGTAAAATAAATGACATCGGAGTGAAGCTGAACTGCCTAAGAAAAAAGAAAAATAATGAAATCCCTTACAGCGACAAGCCTGTGAAATTTTCCAGCAGTATATAAAAGCGATGAAGCGTCCAATACAAAACAAAAATAAGTAGAGTGTGTGTTTGTTTACATGACAATGTGAATTGTACCTGGACGAAAGCGGTATTACCTCTATCAAAATAAAGAAAGAGACATCGCTTCTAACCACGTAACTAAACGGTAAGTCTCCTCGAACCAAGATTGTGGAACGCAATTCAAGCTTCTACGTAAAAGATGAATCATGACGATTAACCGTGACCGACACATCTTCAAAAGGGATAATTAGAGGTGGAAGGAGTGCCAAGCACATTGTCTCAGCGATTCGAAAGCAATGTCACCCTTACATTTAGGCACAGGGGCGGATCCAGGAATTCCGTAAAGAGGGGGCGCGTTTACAAAATTAAAGGGGGGCGCACGCACCCCTCCCCCATTTTTTCCTTTTCATTTCTTTTGTTTAAAAAAAAAATAAAGGGGGGGGGGCGTGCGCCGGTTGCGGTCTTCCCTGGATTAGCCCCTGAGGCATATCATAATTTCGCCTCTGAAATCAATGGTATTAATCATGCACCATTGCTTCATATTCCATAAATTTTGCTTTACAAACTTTCAGTGAGACGATTCAAAAAATAATTCTGCAACTCCGTTTGCAGTGATTGACTACATAAAGAAAGATATATCAAATTGAACGTTTAGCACGTATAACCCAGGGAGATTTTAGCCTGATATTCTGTTCTTCACTGCCCAGATGCCAACAGCACTCATCACCTACGGCTACGTATAGAGAAACAGCCATGCTGAAAATAAAAGTTTTGCCTTTTCTTTGGCAGAACGACACACAACCCCTTCAAACACACCATAATAGTGGCAGGGAGTGACAAGAAAAAGTTCATTACTAATACTAAGCAGCATAATATTATGCATTCCACTCATATGGCGCGAGATACCCTATAGCAACATAAAGCCTGTCTACAACTCCGTTGGTCGAACAATGACAACCTAAAATTTCAAAGAGATGAGCGAGACGCTATACACCTGGCCTAGAGTTAATTAATTCAATTTTTATTCCTACTTCAAGTTGGATTATGCTAATGTTATCATTCCCATCTGCAGTATAACAAAAACAAACGGAGTGAAAAGATATGGAAAAAAAGTTAAAGATATAAGTATTTTGTTTCGTGCTCTTATGGGGTTCGAACCCGTACGTGTGCAACCTCACGTCTCTGGTGACGTCGCCTTTATACTCTCGGCCATGTACGTCTTGACGAGAAAATATGAGGAACGTAAGCTTATATGTGAAAGATGATCCAAGAATCGTTTGGTCCACATTCCATTCTCATTTTCAGTTTTTAGCTGCAAAATTATCAACCTGATGAGGAGATTTGAAAAAAAAAAAATAAAATGCATGATTACTGCAGCTTATTGTCTCAGTTACCGCATACTTAAGTTACAGAGGAAATGGAGCAAAATCAGCTGAGATAAAGGTGCTTAAACGTTGTCAAGTCAATGCATGGTTTTAAAAAAAATCACCTCCCATAGACAGAACACGTCAACTTGTCTGATTTTGAGTCTTTATCCTTTAATCACAATTTGAAGTATGATGGTAAGTCTTCTCGAACTAAGAGTGTGGAACGTAAGCTTCTACGTGAAAGATGAATCATGACGATCACCAGTGACCGACACATCTTCAAAGGGATCAGTTATTAGAAGTGGAAGCCCTCGTGCCAAGCATATTGTCTCAGCAATTCCAAAGCAATGATACCCTTACATTTAGGCATAGCATAATTTCCCTCTGAAATCAATGGTATTATTAATGTACAATTGCTTGCCTTGTCCATAAACTTTGCTTTACAAACTTTCAGTGAAACGTGTCATAACATAATTCTGTAACTATAACTCAGTGACTGACTACATAAATAAAGATTATATCAAATTGAACGCTTAGCGCGTATAACTAAGGGGGATTTTAGCCTGATGCTCTGTTCTTCACTGCTCAGATACCAACAACACTCATCATCTACGGCTACGTATAGAGAAACAGCCATGACGAAAATAAAAGTTTTTCCTTTTCTTTGGCAGATAGACACACAACCCCTTTAAACACACTATAATTGACATGGAGGGACATGAAAAAGTTCATTACTACTACTAAACAGTGATGGCTTCTACTCATGTGGCACAAGATACCTCTATGGCAACATAAAACCTGTCTACAACTCCGTTATTGGGTCAAACAATAACAACGTGGAATTTCAAAGAGATGAGCGAGACGCCATACACCTGGCCTAGAGTTAATTCATCCAGTTGCCATTCCTGTTCCAGTTGAGTTATGTAAGTTATTTTCCGACCTATCTTGTGACAGTGTAACAGGAACAAACGTATAGAGAAAAGGAAAGAGAAAAGGAAAGGTGGCAAGCGGGGCACTGTACCAAGGGCAATTTAAACAATACGTATGATAAATGAAGCAAATCCAACCTCCAGCCTCCGACAAAAAAAAAAACAAAAAACAAAAAAAAAAAGGGAACTTGAGTGACTGTGTGTCGTGGGGTAGTATACTTGATAAGATAATACGATAAATTACATCGCCGATCGGAATAAAGCTGAACTGCTAAAAGAAAAACAAAGAAAGAGAGAGAGAAAAAATAATAGCGTCCTGCGGGTCTCGAACATCTCGTCCTAAGGTAGTGCATAATGACCATGCAGCGCGCTAAGCGACTATAAAGCCACACGGCTGTCCCGAAGATTGGATGTGAAATTTATATCTTTATACCATTTACAACATGAAAAAGTTCATTACCACTACTAAACAGTGATGCCTTCCACTCATGTGGCACAAGATACCTCTATAGCAACATAAAATCTGTCTACAACTTCGTTATTGGCTCAAACATTAACAACCTGGAATTTCAAAGAGATGAGCGAGACGCCATACACCTGGACTAGAGTTATTCAATTCAGCTCCCATTCCTGCAAGTTATTTAAACGTACATGTTCCTACCTATCCTGTTACAGTATAACAATAACCAATGAAGAGAAAAGGAAAGAGCAAACCAAATGTGGCAAGCGGGACACTGTAACAAGGGGCAATTTACAACATTAAGTGTGACAAAATTAATGAAGCAAACCCAAACTCCAAACTCCAATACAAAACAAGGGAAATAGAGCAGCCGTGTTCACGAGTTACGTACACTTGATGAAATAATACGAAAAATGACATCGGAGTAAAGCTGAACTGCCAAAAAAAAAAAAAAAAAAAAAAAGAGAGAAAAAGAAAGAACGGAAAAAAGTCCTGCGGGAGTCGAACTTCTCACCTTCCGGTAAGGCGTTATGAACACCCAGCGCGCTAAGCGATTATGCCACACGGCTGTCCTGAAGATTGAGTGCGAAACTTAAATCTAAATACTATTGTGAATGTCTGACTTGTGATGGCGCTATTCAACTTCTCACAAGTGGCAGCGTGGATTCGATCAATATACAGTTGCAAAGAAAAATTGGGAATCGTTCTGTACAGATTGCATTCTCATTTTCAGTTTTAAACTACAAAATTATCAACCTGATGAGGAGATTTGAAAACATAAAATGCATGATTACTAAAGCTTATTGTCTCAGCTACAACATACGTATGTTTCAGAGGAAATGGAGCAAAATCAGATGAGGTAAAGGTGCTTAAACGTTGTCAAGTCAATGCATGGTTTTAAAGAAAATCACCTCCCATAGACATAACACGTAAACTTGTCTGATTTTGAATCTTTACCTTTAATCACAATTTCTAGTATGATGACGTCATCATATTTCAAAACCATCACATGGACTTGAGAGGCAAATGTTCAAAGTACAACATATCTGAATTTGGGATAATATTGAGCTTAAACAACAGAGATACGAGCAAATGAATGTCAGAAACAGTACCTCAAAAAAATCAATTCCACTTTTTTTATTCAAAATGACGATATGATGACGTCATCGCGTTTTCCTGGCAATATTGATACTTGGAATGTTATTTACAATTCATATACTTTTGTAATATGCAATAGAAATATAGGGTCAACGGACGATTTAAAGAACTATGGCGAAATAAACAAAGACATGTTTTTTCACTATATTTGCAGAAAGACGCGCACGCGGAATTTCAACTTTGACGCCAGTGCATTCCTTTGTTATAGGTCGAAATCGATCGGAAACCAATGGATATTGTTACTCAAAGTATCAGGAATCCAAATCAGTCAAAAACAATGCATTTTCGTCTTGCTTACGGGTTCTGCGCGCGAAATTGCGCGGATGGACGCGCACGCGAGAAAATGTTTGAAACGCTTAAAATTGTCTGAAACTTCGAGATTTCCCATTGGGAAGTCGTTTTGAGCCTTTTAAAATTTTGACGCGCGCTTACGCGCGCGTAATGATGACCTGTGTAACTAGCGTTAAAAAGTAAGATAGAACGTGACCTGAACTTCATGTCCACCGAAAATGATACAGAAATGACATCTAGTTATGAAGTTACGATCGATCATGTGACAAGGTCCGAAAATCACAAAATGGCGCCTAGATGACGTCATAGATATGTTACTGTCATGAAAACCTTATTGTGGCTAGATTTTGTCATGAGACATGTTGACTGAAAATGTCATGTTATTTCGTAATGTCATTGTTGAGATATTGACGACACAAAACTGTCCAGAAAGAAAGAAGAATAAAAAACGAGATATGAAACTCGTCACACTGAAGACGAGTTAGGTGATACGCTGGGGGTCATCAGATGTCGGTCATCCGTGATCGACAAAGAAAAGAATGTAATATAGCACCTTGAAGTTATAATGAGATACTTAGTTGAACTTTTTTAGGCCTACATTATTCAGATCACATTTGCCGCGGCCGCGGCCAACCTCAATTGCGAGGCCGAACCCCGCAAGTTAGTCCGTTTACACTGCCGGGCTCGGCCGCGCTTTTGATTCAAACCTTTCAATATTTTGTCGTAGTGGCGCTCTACTTGTAAACAAACGCAATTTGGTATTGTCTGGTTTTCAGATCCTTTGCCAACTGAATTCCGTGGCGACAAAGTCGCCGTTCGGGCAAAGGCCTTTGCCGAAGGAGAAAATCCTTTGCAGGACAAAACTACCTTAAACTATACTAGTTTTCGACGTTGAAGTGGTTAATATCCTGAATAGCGAAATAGTACAGGCTAGGGTTTGGAAACCAGACTAAAATTGGCCGCGCATTTAGCCCAGTTTGCGTTTAATACACTGAGAAAAAGGCCGGGCGCGACCGCGGCTCGGCCGCGGCCGAGACCACCTCCAGAGCGTGGCCTAATGCGAGGCCAATTTTGGCCCCGCATTGGGCCTTTTGCGCATTTACACCGAAATGAAGGTGGGCTCGGTGCGGCCGAGCCGCGGACGAGCCTCGCACTGTAAACGGGGTCCAAGTGATCCTCGACACGTACAACTAAAACATGACAATTAAGTGTTTATAACCATCTTGGCTTTAACAGTGGCCTTTTAAAACATGACCTTTGACCATTATGACTCCCTCTAATCTTGCTATCATAATGATTCTTTCAGAGAGCTCTTACAGCTATATACAAGCCTGTGAGATTTACCAGCAGTAAAACCAATGAAGCCTCCGATACAAAACAAGGGATATTGAGCAAGTGAGTCTGTTTACATGAGAATGTGATTTATCCTGGACGAAAGTGATGCCTCAATTAAAGAGAAAAGGGCAAAAGAAAAACGGGCCAAACGTACGGCTCCAGCGAAAGAGACATGGCCTTTAACCATGTAACTATAGGTCTCCTCCAACTAAGAGTACACTTTGAACGTAAGCTTATTACGTGAATGATAATTTATGACGATCTCACGTGATCGACACACATTCAAAGGGGACAGTTAGAAGTGGAAGGAGTGCTTAATCGTGTCATTGATTCCTAATCAATGACACCACTACTATAGGCATATCATAATTTCTCATCTAAAATCAATGGCCTATAGGACTCATGCACCATTACTTGTATCGTGCATAAACTTTGTTTTTTAAGCTTTGAGTGAAACGTGTCATAACATAATTCTGTAATTCCATCAGCAGTGATTGACATAATAAAGAAGAGAGATATATCACCGTATTGAACGCTTAGAACCTAACGGGGGGGGGGGGGGGGGGGGTATTATAGCATGATACTCGGTTCTTTTCTGCCCAGATGCCAACAACACCCATCACCCATGGCCACGCATAGAGAAACAGCCATGGCGAAAATAAAACTTTGCTTTCTCATAGGCAGAATGACACAGAACCCCGTCAAACACACTTCACTTTTATTGGCAGGGATGGACATGAAAAAATTCATTACTAATACTAAACAGCGTATGCATTCCATTCATGTGGCGCGAGATACCTCTATAGCAACATAAAGCCTGTCTTCAACTCCGTTGATCGAACAATGACAACCTGAAATTTCAAAGAGATGAGCGAGACGCTATATACACCTGGCCTAGAGTTAATCTATATTCAGTTCTCATTCCTACTTCAAGTTGGGTTATGTTATTGTAATCATTCCCATCTGCAGTATAACAAAACCAAAGTGAGGGAAAAGGGGAGAGAAAAACGAAAGGTGGCGGAAGTAAAACTGCATGCACAACTGCAATCCATATCATTGCGTGTGACATGTGAAGCAAATGTATTAGTTGTTATAGCAGTGTTTTATGAGCATAAACAGGCAAATAGACAGACAATGTCAAATATAAAAACCATCAATTTAATGTCAGAGAAGATGGTAAACAAGATGCATTGAAACTGTAACTAAATCGCTGCTCGGTCACGGAACGTCCAACTTTATATTCAACCAAAAAACATGTTAGGGGAAAGAAACAAATTTAGATATAACATTCTTAAATTAAAAACAAGAAAAAGAAAATGTCCACGTCAGGATTAAAAAAAAAAAAAAACGCCGCACGAACATGCATTATATTCTAGATGGGAATACGGTCTTGATGCAAAGGTCCAATGATTGTCTCATTACTTTAACAGCAATCTATGGTTCCCTTACCATCACCAGTACCACACCACAATGACGTCTCTAAAATCAATGGTAGCACATTTATCATTGCATCGTGCATTAACTCCCTTTTCCTTAACTACCAATGGAACGTGTCATATTATATTGTGTATTTCGATCAGTAGTGATTGACTTTAAAGAAGAAAGATAATGCAAAAAATTGAACGCTTACCACATTGCTTATAGGGCTATTCCAGTTTGGTACTCATCTGTTCTATTCTCCCAGATGCCAACAACATAATATCACCTATGGCTAAACTAGTGAAACAGCCATGACGAAAATAAACGACAGAGAACCCCGTCATAATCACTACACTTGGAAAGGTGTTGCCCGAAATTCCTCATTATGAAGCAATATCAAGTCACTTCCTTCCCTGCCTGTCTTTAACTCCGTTATTTGGTCAAACAATAACCGACAACCTGGAATTCCAAAGAGATACAAAGCGAGACGCCATGCACCTGTCCTGGACTAGAGTTAATTAATTCAGTTCCCATTCCTGTTAGTTATGTAAACGTACACATTCCTAAATATCCTACTACAGTATAACAAGAACAAATGAAGAGAAAAGGAAAGAGAAAACGAATGGTGGCAAGCGGGGTACTGTTTCAAGGGGCAATTTACAACATAACGTGTGACAAAATTAAAGAAGCAAACCCAACCTCCAAACTCCAATACAAAACAAGGGAAATAGAGTAGCTGTGTTCATGACATCAGAGTGAAGCTGAACTGCAGAAAAAAAAAGAAAAAAGAAATAAAAGGAAAAAGTCCTGCGGGACTCGATTAACTTCTCTCCTTCCGGTCGGGCATTATAAACACGCAGCGTGCTAAGCGATTCTGCCTCACGGAAGATCCGAAGATCTTCTGCGAAACTTAAATCTATCTATGGATGCTATACACAACACAAATTTACATTGATATTCAGTTTTTTGGCGATATACGTCAAGTGACTGATAGCGCTATTCAACTTCCCACGAGTGGCCGCGTAGATTCGATCATTATACAGTTGCAAAGATAAATCGGGAATCGTTTCGACCAGATTCCATTCTCATTTTCAGTGATCGACAACGAAAATAATGTTATGTAGCGACTTGAAGTAATATTGAGAAATATTCGTGAAGTCCAATTCTTTATACAGTCCTACATAATTCAGATGGAATTGTTTCTGTCATGCAACCAATTGAAAATTTCGTGTGGTGTCGGCGTGTCCAAGTAAGTTGATTGGAAAGGATATGTGAATGAGTATTTACCAATAGGTCTTTATATTGTAAAAGAAAATCAAACATGGCCATGCGGTCTTTTAAGAGCCATCTTCACTTTAACATTTGTAATTTCAAGTCCAAGTTGACAGTCAAAGCAATGTGGTCTCCAGCACAAAACAAAGGGATATTGTATGTGTGTGTGTGTGTGTGTGTGTACCTGTGTACGTTTACATGAAAACGTGATTTCTACATGGACGAAGGTGAATACTCCATAAAAGAAAAAAAGCAAAAGATGTAAGCATTTTAATTGTTTCGTGCTCTTATGGGGTTCGAACCCGTACGTATGCAACCTCACGTCTCTTGTGACGTCGCCTTTATCCTCTCGGCCATGTACGTCTTGACGAGAAAATGTGAGGAACGTAAGCTTACTATGTGAAAGATAATTCAGGAATCGTTTGGTCCACATTCCATTCTCATTTTCAGTTTTTAGCTGCAAAATTATCAACCTGATGAGGAGATTTGAAAAAAATAAAATGCATGATTACTGCAGCTTATTGTCTGAGCTACCACATACTTAAGTTTCAGAGGAAATGGAGCAAAATCAGCTGAAATAAAGGTGCTTAAACGTTGTCAAGTCAATGCATGGTTTTAAAAAAAATCACCTCCCATAGACATAACACGTCAACTTGTCTGATTTTGAGTCTTTACCTGTAATCATAATTTGAAGTATGATGGTAAGTCTTCTCGAACTAAGAGTGTGGAACGGAAGCTTCTACGTGAAAGATGAATCACGATGATCACCCGTGACCGACACATCTTCAAAGGGATCAGTTATCAGAAGTGGAAGCCCTCGTGCCAAGATAATTATTGTCTCAGCAATTCCAAGGCAATGATACCCTTATATTTAGGTATACCATAATTTCCCTCTGAAATCATTGGTATTATTCATGTACAATTGCTTGCCTTGTCCATAAACTTTGCTTTACAAACTTTCAGTGAAAGGTGTCATAACATAATTCTGTAACTCCATTAGCAGGGATTGACTACATAAATAAAGATATATCAAATTGAACGCTCAGCGCGTATAACTAGGGGGGATTTTAGCCTGATGCTGTGTTATTCACTGCTCAGATACCAACAACACTCATCACCTACGGTTACGTATAGAGAAATAGCAATGACGAAAATAAGGTTTTCCTTTTGTTCGGCAGATAGACACACAACCCCTTTGAACACACTATAATTGACATGGAGGGACATGAAAAAGTTCATTACTACTACTAAACAGTGATGCCTTCTACTCATGTGGCACAAAATACCTCTATAGCAACATAAAACCTGTCTACAATTCCGTTATTGGGTCAAACAATAACAACCTGGAATTTCAAAGAGACGAGCGAGACGCCATACACCTGGCCTAGAGTTGATTTATTCAGTTGCCATTCCTGCTCCAGTTGAGTTATGTAAATTATTTTCCGACCTGTCTTGTGCAGTGTATAACAGGAACAAACGTAGAGAAAAGGAAAGAGAAAACGAAAGGTGGCAAGCGGGGCACTGTATACCAAGGGCAATTTACAACATTACGTATGATAAATGAAGCAAATCCAACCTCCAGCCTCCGACAAAAAAAAAGGAACTTGAGTGACTGTGTGTCGTGGGGTAATGACATCGGAATGAAGCTGAACTGCCAAAAGAAAAACAAAGAAAGAGAGAGAAAAAAAAAATAATAGCGTCCTGCTGGTCCCGAACATCTCGTCCTAAGGTAGTGCATAATGACCATGCAGCGCGCTAAGCGACTATAAGGCCACACGGCTGTCCCGAAGATTGGATGTGAAATTCATATCTTTATATCATTTACAACATGAAAAAGTTCATTACTACTACTAAACAGTGATGCCTTCCATTCATGTGGCACAAGATACCTCTATAGCAACATAATACCTGTATACAACTCCGATATTGGGTCAAACAATAACAACCTGGAATTTCAAAGAGATGAGCGAGACGCCATACACCTGGACTAGAGTTAATCATATCAGCTCCCACTCCTGCCAGTTATCTAAACGTACATGTTCCTACCTATCCTGTTACAATATAACAAGAACCAATGAAGAGAAAAGGAACGAGCAAACGAAAGGTGGCAAGCGGGACACTGTAACAAGGGGCAATTTACAACATTAAGTGTGACAAAATTAATGAAGCAAACCCAATCTCCAAATCTCCAATACAAAACAAGGGAAATAGAGCAGCCGTGCTCACGGGTTACGTATACTTGATAAAATAATACGATAAATGACATCGGAGTAAAGCTGAACTGCCGAAAAAAAAAAAGAAAGAAAGAGAAAACTCCTGCGGGAGTCGAACTTCTCGCCGTCCGGGTATGGAGTTATTAACACCCAGCGCGCTAAGCGATTACGCCACACGGCTATCCTGAAGATCCCATGAGAAACTTAAATATATGATAATACTATCGTGACACTGCTGATTGAGATGGCGCTATTCAACTTCCCACAAGTGGCCGCGTGGATTCGACCAATATACAGTTGCAAAGAACAATCGGGAATCGTTCCGTACAGATTCCGTTCTCATTTTCAGTCTTTAACTACAAAATTGTCGACCTGATGAGGAGATTTGAAAATATAAAATGCATGATGACTGCAGCTTATTGTCTGAGCTACAACATACTTAAGTTTCAGAGGAAATGAAGCAAAATCAGCTGAGGTAAAGGTGCTTAAACGTTGTCAAGTGAATGCATGGTTCTAAAAAAAATCACCTCCCATAGACATAACACGTAAACCTGTCCAATTTTGAGTCTTTACCTTTAATCACAATTACTAGTATGATGACGTCATCATATTTCAAAACCATCACGTGGACTTGAGAGGCAAATGTTCAAAGTACAACATATCTGAATTTGGGATAATATTGAGCTTAAACAACAGAGATACGAGCAAATGAATGTCAGAAACAGTACCTCAAAAAAATCAATTCCACTTTTTTTATTTAAAATGACGATATGATGACGTCATCGCGTTTTCCTGGCAATATTGATACTTGGAATGTTATTTACAATTCATATACTTTTGTAATATGCAATAGAAATATAGGGTCGACGGACGATTTAAAGAGCTATGGCGAAATAAACAAAGACATATTTTTTCACTATATTTGAAGAAAGACGCGCACGCGGAAATTCAACTTTGACGCCAGTGCATTCCTTTGTTATAGGTCGAAATCGATCGGAAATCAATGGATATTGTTACTCAAAGTATCAGGAATCCAAATCAGTCAAAAAAAAATGCATTTTCATGTTGCTTACCGGCTCTGCGCGCGAAATTGCGCGGACGGACGCGCACGCGAGAAAATGTTTGAAACGCTTAAAATTGTCTGAAACTTCGAGATTTCCCATTGGGAAGTCGTTTTGAGCCTTTTAAAATTTTGACGCGCGCTTACGCGCGCGTAATGATGACCTGTGTAACTAGCGTTAAAAAGTAAGATAGAGCGTGACCTGAACTTCATGTCCACCGAAAATGATACAGAAATGACATCTAGTTATGAAGTTATGATCGATCCTGTGACAAGGTCCGAAAATCACAAAATGGCGCCTAGATGACGTCATAGATATGTTACTGTAATGAAAACCTTATTGTGGCTAGATTTTGTCATGAGACATGTTGACTGAAAATGTCATGTTATTTCGTAATGTCATTCTTGAGATATTGACGACACAAAATTGTCCAGAAAGAAAGAAGAATAAAAAAAAATAAAGAGAGATTTTGACAATCACAATAGGTGATACGCTGATAGCGTATCACCTAATTATCCTTCAACATCATTGGGAGGGCTGATGCCGGCTTACATTATGTTCTCAATTGACTCTATTTTTATGCTTTTCATATTAAACCAGTAATTAGTATGCAAAAAAAGTTCTGAATCAGCATTTGATACAGTGTAAATAGATTTGTTCCATGACACAATTAAGTGACAGACATTCTTGGCATACCACAGTGAGATATTTGTGAATACACTGTGCATGCCTAAGTACCTGGTAAGCCTGTAAAATCCAGATCTTCAATGTAATGTGTGCCAGGTCATTGTGGCTGTCTGTTTGAATGTGATGGCATTCTGGTCCAATGCCAATAGTTTGTTGATGATAGTAAGATGCACACAGTACAGTTGACACACATTTAGTATGGTACATACAGTGTAACATGATGCAGCTTGGTCAGCCAAAGCAAATGTCAGGTGAAAAGGTTTGGTGTCAGAGGCAGTGGATATATCCCATCTATCAATAGCCATGATGACGTTCCCCTTCAACCCACGCAATTCTGTAATTGGATTTCTCTCTGCAGACAGCACGCAAGTCAAGGGGGCTAATCATGCGCCAGATGATTAGAATTAGTCAACGAAGTGTCCCACAGTGTTGCTGCAATGACTGCTGGATGACTGGAGAGCTAATCATTTATAAATCAATTTCTTTCATTTTTAAACTGTACATATGAAATGTGTTATGAATGGAAGCTTGCCTCTTCTACAGCCCCTTTACTTTTTCATGAATTTTGTCAATGTGTAAGCATTCAATGTAAAAAGAGGGAAAACAGTTAGTGAAGGCTGTTGTCATTTAATCCAATGTTGCACACCATTTGAACATTACAATTAATTGAATGCATATAAATTCATAGAATGTGTGCTGACCAAATTTTTGCAAATTACATCTAGGCTGTCTGATTTTGATACTATGATGAAATACATAATGAGGAACGGATCGGGAAAAAAATATATGATTACATAAATGTTACCACAGTAAAAAGTGATTTCCATTTGAATTCTAAACTTAGACAGTGAACCTTTTAATTAGCATTTTCTACAGTGAGAGATTGCATATTAATATGAGAGAATACTTCTGCTCAAGATTCTAGTAATCTGACTTAAACTTTGAGAAGATAAACTTAGCCAGTCGAATGGAGAAATGTAGTGTTACAGCTCCAAAATATTGGTATGTACACACCACATCCTATTCAATGCTAGACATTTGCTGAAAGAATTGTTTTATCTTTTGTGTTCATAAGCTCACTTGAAAAACAGGATTGAAAATCTAAAACAGCTCAGTAAAAATATCTCCATAACATCTACAGCATCCTTTAAATGACCAAGATGGTTACTTAGTCATCCCATTCAGATAAAATTCTCTCTAACCATGATTCCCTGGGAAGATAAATAATGTGCGCGATGAGTCTTAATCATCACATTTTTGCGTATAAAATCCTAGAAGGTAAAACACATTGTTCATAAGACACTCTGTTATAGCTCAGTTGTATTCACACAAAACAAAGTCATTCTGTATGCATGTACAGCTAGAAAAAAAAAAGATTCAAGGAAATATCAAACATTAATGATAATAGACCATTTACAGCGATCTATATTAAAGTGTATCAGAAATGATGTCCCATAGCTTACTGGTCATTTGTTACTTGGGTGACTGATGCGGATTCTGACAGTTCTTCCACGTATTTTATGCAATCAACAATTGATAATGTGGTAATGAGGCTGCAGCGTCCCACAATTCTAGGAGCATACAATGTATGAACATTGCTTGTTCATTAAATATAATCTTTCATGAATCAAGTTTAAATGCTAAATGAAGGATGGAAATGAAGTAGCAAACATTAATGACAGATGAGAAATAGTGTATTATAAAAAATGACATTTAATCTGCACATTTGTCACTTGAGTGCAATATGCCACCGTAAGGAGGCAGCATCAACATACAATTACGTGTGGCTGGAAAGTCTGAAAGAAGCAAAGACAGAGTCTCTATAATCCATTAAACAGACTTTTGATTTTTGTTTTTAAACCTCTCAGTAGCCCTCATTTCTTTGCCCAGCACTATGAAATACTGGGATCTATTTTTATGAGCTTCCTGCAAATGGTCCTGCTGGTACTCCACACATTACAGGGGAAACGATACTGGTACCACTCATAGCACACATACACATGTATGAGGATCTCTGCATACAGAGAATGCTGTCACATACCTGTATCTTACTTACAAAAAAGAAAATGATGCCACACGAATACAAAAATACACGTAGCATCCCATTCATCCATTTCAAAATGCCTTGGAAACTACTTCTCAGAGGCATGCATGCTAGCATCTAAAAAAAAAAATAATACACCTTGTTGAATACCTTAACATAGCTATCCTCTGACAAACATGTCCTCGCATTATGCACAAACACAGACTTATCTTTGTCTTCTTCTTCTTTCTTTTTTTTAACACTTCCCTGAGGGCTACTGAATCAATGAATACCAGTACTAATAGTTCTTTGAAAAATAGAATGGTTGTAATTTTATGAACTAATTTCATGAAGACAAGCTGCAAACTTGGATCTGTTCAAAGAACAAGTACAAACAGTTTTCAGTGTACAGTTGTATCAAAGGAGAAAAAACCCTCAAAACACTGTAACCTTCACGGAAAAAAACTGGATATATCGCTACGGCGACTGATATGCCTCCGCCATAATGCATGGTTCTCCTAATACTACTAATGGGTCTATAGTACAATGTCTTGACAATGTGTGATGACAGTTTCACACAATTGGCAAAATATTAAAATGACAGTTTTGCCACAAATGTGCTGAATGTTCACTTTCCTAGAACTAGGTTCAATTGGATGAATGATTAAAATGTCAGAGTGCAGGTATTTGGGGAACTGATGATTTTTACTTGACTTTTGACCCTTTTATAAGTTTATGCATTGAGTAATTTTCAAGGTATTGAGAAAAAGTATAATTTCAGTATCAAATGGGAAAATAGCATTATCTAAACCTGGCCTTTGACCTTTGACCTCACAGTTCCAAAGAGAATCACTGTTAGGTTGAACATGCATAAATATGTAAGTTTCATGATGATACCTTGAGTTACTTTTGAGATATGGAGGAAAAAGTGCAATTCAGCACTTTCACTTGACCTTTGACCTTTTAACCTTTGACCTTTTGGCAAGAAACTTCCCACAGAATATATATTGGGTAATACATGCATACATCAAGTTAAAAAAACAAAAACAAAAACCTTCAGGCATTGCATAAATATAAGGAAAGTAGTGATATTTTGAGGAGTTGACCTTGACCTTTGACCCCCTGACCTTTGAACCATGACCCCCAACTTCCCTAGATAATCACTGCCCATTGGAACAAGCATATATACTAAGTTCCATGAAGATACCTTGAACCATTTGCGAGATATGGAGAAAAACATGAATTTTCAACCTTTTTCCGCCCACAAAATAACCTGTGACCTTTGACCTTTGACCCCGTGACCCTAAAATCCAAACAAAGTATTATCCCCCCAGGATATACCCTCATACCAAGTTTGATGTAAAACCACCACATGGTTCTTGAGATATCGACAAAAACAAAACGGGACGGACGTACGGACGGACGGACGGACGTACGGACGGACGACCCGAAAACATAATGCCTCCGGCCACTTCGTTGGCGGAGGCATAAAAATGAAAGAAAAAGGAGAAAAAGCCCAATTTTGAAGAGCATAAAATCATACCCATGTACACTACACTATTTCTGACATTTCTTTTTAGTAAAGTCATAATGTGGAGATAAGAGATACCAAAGAGCTTCATACTCTTTTGTCTCTATTCATGTGATGTGACTTAAAATATTAACTCTTCAAATAGTTTTGATTGAGATTGGGGATTCAGATGAACTTTTTGCTAGATGACTAGAAATCACTTATGAAATATGCAAGGGTAAAAATTCTAAGAGGAATTAAGAGTCTATTTGATGAAAATTTGTTTTGAAAAGGCTGAGATAAAAAAATAAAGTAAAACACACCGGTCCCAATAAAAGGTGGGTCCCATCTCTTTTGAGAACATCTCGGTTTTTTAGCATCTCAGCCATTTCAAAACAAATATTCATCAAATAAACTTTGAACTCCTCTTAGATTTGTATGTACTCTTTCATATTTCATAAGAGGTTTCTCATAAATCTCACAAAAAAGTTGGAAACCTGAAGCCCCATTTCAACCATAACTATACCGTATGTCCCCCCCCCCCCCCCAAATTACAATGTTATGGTACCCTCTGCTACGATAACTTTAAAAATAGTGAATCAATCCAAATACAATTTTAAAGTATGAAACTACGACTCTTTGCCCACATCTTACAGAAAACCCCATTCGATTTGCTTCAGTGGTCAAAGGCTGCGTTTATCATCTTTCCTGTTTAAACGGCTTTCAAAAGCCGTTTCCAAAGCCCTTTCCAAAGCCGTTTCCAAAGCCCTTCAGAAACGGCTTTCAAAATAGTTGCGTTTATCAACTCTTTGTGAACATGATAACTGGCCTGTCACTACACAGCTGCATTGCACAATTCAACCCGAGGAGAAGAGGTCATATAAGGCGTGCATGGTTCGTATTAAAGTGCAGTACAAAGCCGTTTCAAAACAGATTTGCATTTATCTCGCTTCAAAAGGCTTCTAGAAACAGGTTTCTGGAAACCTGTTTAGGAAACCTGTTTCGGAAAGCACAAATTTGCGGCTTTCCGAAAAGGCTTTCAAAACAGCTTTGCGTTTATCATCTCGTAAAAATTCCCTGGAAGCCGTTTGGAAAACCTGTTTCTGCCGAGAAAAAGAGTTGATAAACGCACTTGTAGAGCATGTCAGGAATCTCTTCCCTCCAAGCTCTGTCTATTGTGTTCACACATTAATATGCAGTTCCAAGAGCATCCAAGTGCTAAACTTGGAAGAATCAGACTCATGACATGCTTTACAATAATCCACATTTCTCTGTGACCGCTTAACCAAATTGAATGGGGTTTTCTGCAAAATAGAGCTAAGATGTTGTATTTCACGACCCTGAAGTAGCATTTAGATGGTCTAATCATATTGGGTGTTATCAATGTGAAAATCTGTTGTAATTTTTTTTTTTTTTTGAGGGGGACATAATAACAAATTAGGCAATCATAATGTCTGAGTACGATGAGGTAAGAAATACTCGAATTTATTTCTTGGCACATACTCTGTATCAAAATACAGAGTGATTGCCAAGTAATCAAGTTCAAGTAAGGCAAGCGCAAGCCGTCCATAATTAGACCATAATCATGACAATGCCTTCAAACTTTGACTGCCTGCTACATGTAAAACCTATGCTTTAGTGTGTAGTCGAATTTTGGCATGGGAGGTCGAACCTTCCACAAGGACAATTTGCTTTATTTCTCACCTCATCGTACTCAGTCTCAGACATTATGATTGCCTAATTTGTGGATATGTCCCCCCTCCCCCATTCATACTCCTAACCCGAACTATACACAGCCCAGTCGCTATAAGTCGGGCTAACTCCACCCTTGCTTATCTAGTAAGTAATGCCTCCCCCCACCCCCACCCCCCCCCCCCCACCCCCCCCCCACCCCCAGAGTAGGGGTGGCATTCTGAAATCCTTCCAAGGAAGAAATTTCTTCCTAAGTCAGGATTTTTTCTTAAGTGATATTCTGAAAATCTTCCTAAGTTTCTTCCTAAGTCTGTTCCTAAGTTTTTTTCCTAAACTCAGGAAGGGGGCGGGAGTATGCAAATTTCTGACTTAGGAAGAAGTTGGTAAGACTCTAGGATGCACTTAGGAAAGAATTTTAGGAAGATATTTCGGGAAGTTCCACCCCTGTCCTAAGTACATTGTTAAGACATAGCAAGCTGCAAACATTGTGATGGGCGCATGTCATTCACAGCATGCAAACATGTACTTTAAAGGACAAGTTCACCTTCATAGACATGTGGGTTGAGTGAATGCAGCAATATTAGTAGAGCTCATCACTGAGAGTTTGAGGAAAATTGGACAGTCCATTCAAAACTTATGATTTTTTTTGAAGTTTCTGCTCAGTCACAGCTGGATGAGAGGACTATTATAGCTTGTGATGTCACATTAAGTACAACGATATTTAAAGAAAGTATAAAGAAAATTCAACATATTTTAACTTTTCTCGCATAACAAAAGAACACTCGACTTCTCTCTTTCAGAAGGCAAGGTGAATAATATTTCCCTTAACATGTCAGTACTACGAGTCGAAGAAATGTGCACTTTATTCAAAAAACAAAGTTTTGTGAAATTCTCTTCATACCGTTGTACCGTCCTTATACCGTTGTACGCATGTGACATCATACAGTAGTAGTCTCCTCATTCAGCAGTGATTGCACACGTGCTTTAAAAATTCATAACTTCTGAACGGATTGTCGGATTTTCTCCAAACTTTCACTGATGTGTTCTACTAATATTGTTGCATTCACTCAATCCATAGTATTGTATAACTAAGGTGGACTTGTCCTTTAATGCGCGAATTGGGCATGAGAAAGGGAACATGCCGTGCACACGTGTATTTAACCCTACGTCATAAGAAATATGCGATTTTCATTGGTTGGTTCCTTATGATACGGCATTTCGTATTGGCTTAAGAAAGGACATGGGCGGGGATAAGGATGGCCTAATTTGCATTAAGAAGTTCTTCAGAAGAAATTTCAGAATACCAATTTTGTCTTTCCTGGGCACTTCCAAAGTTTTCGACTTAGGAAGAAACTTTGGAAGAAACCTAT
Source organism: Diadema setosum (assembly GCF_964275005.1). Classification (NCBI taxonomy): domain Eukaryota; kingdom Metazoa; phylum Echinodermata; class Echinoidea; order Diadematoida; family Diadematidae; genus Diadema; species Diadema setosum. Next base: position 14,289,562 of record NC_092688.1, read on the forward strand.
GAAGATTTTCACAATACCATCCTATTTTAGGTGTCTAACAATATAAAGCTAGATGTGCAGAATTTCCATCTGTAGCCGTGTAGGACCGTTATTTTGTCGTTGCTTACTTTGCTGTACATCTGGTTTGTCTACTCTCCCTTTGTTGTCTGTCTAGACTTTGTATTAATTTGCATTAGTTTGCTTTTCAGCACTGCCTTGCAGTCTGGTATTAATTCAGTTAAGTTAATGATAATCAGTTGTCACCTATATCACCATCACTTCAGATACCTTTCCTCTTGTTCAGTTTTGTCACCTTCATTCTTTCTCTATCCTGGAGAGGTGTTTCATCAACGAGTTCGTCGGAGGTTTTCACTGACAAATTTTCCATCAGCCAATCAGACGCAAGGATTTCAGTAGCTTTTAACAGTTGTCAGTGTAAATCACTGACAAAAAGTTTGATGAAACAGGCCCCTGGCAGGTGTGTTAGTATCATTTCATCCCACACCTGATTTTTGAGTTGAGCTCAGACAGCTCCCATTCTTACGTAATCACCCCCTCCTGCTTCCATCATCTCATGCTCCTCTTTACTTATTGGTTAGTTTATTGAATTAGACTCTCCCTGAGTCCCATTTTATTGAAGTCCTCCATTCCATTTATTTCTATTGGTTGCTATAAGATAATTTGAATATAAATGTAAATTATGTTAGAATGAAGAAGTTTACCAAGGGCGAGTTGTCCTCGGAATGAAAACACATAGACTTCATTGCATTCGGTTCACCTTATTTGCGTTGTCTCAGTTCTCAACATTAATTTATCTCCCTAATTTTTACAAGGGAAAGACTTCCTTTTGAGACAGCCACCCCATCACGCTAGTACTAAATCAATGCAGATCTATACAACTCTACCTACTACTTACTAGCCTAACCTTGCTTGCGATACGCACGGATGCACGCACTCACTTTTGTTTGCTTGGGTGGCTGTCTCAAAAGGAACTCTTGCCTTTACAAGTACATTTTGTTACAAGATCGAGAGCATTTGTTCATAATTTCACAAAATCACATGTTGAACACTTAAACGTTACAACTGGTGGCCTTAACGCTATTTTGACACGCTACACATCTAACAAGTTAGACATCTAACATTAGATCTATATGTTATTACTGGTACTCAGATACGACACTTCTAGTATTTGTCACCTTAGCAAATTCATGAAACTATTTGACTAAATTAGTAAATAATAATAAAATAGGTAGTATTGAATTATCATCACTGAACATGCTGAAAGCTTCAATTCTCCTTCAAACAATGGAGTCTGGTAATTTACTGCCGAACTGATGTTGATACACACTGATACATGACAAAACCTTGTTCCTATGCATGCGTGATAAAGTTTGAAGGGGGTAGGGAAGTTTATAGTTACTTGCCTGCAAGGATCGCTTTGCCGGGATGCGTCTTTTTGCCTCCTGTACGTTGAGGAGCTGCTGCAGCAGCGGCGAATGTCCTGGGAGCGGGACTCGGACTGCCGAACAAATTTCGACGAACTACAGTGCCTCCGACGTCGTTGAGACGGAGCTCCGGGTTATTAGGTAGTGAACTCATTGCCTTCTCTTTTCAGATGCTGCCAAACACTGGAGTAGTTACTAGAAAAGAGCAAAACAAAATTTGCGGCTTGGATTTTTTGGATACTCTCACTGACCTGTCTCGTACTAACGTTAGCAGGTCGTCATGGTCGTAGTCTCTACCAATCTAGTTCAGGCAGTTCAGCAGCATGCAGCATGAGCAGCAACAAGCAGCTGACATAAACTAAGTGTGCATTCGAATTGAAATCAATGCCAGAATCTGGGGTAGGCCTAAAGGTAACCCGTAAAGGCAAATTAACACACAGAACAGCTCGCTCGCCAACATACCTAGGTACCTGCTAGCTGCTCAGCTCAGATCGTAAGCCGCTCCGAGTATTCCCACAGATTATCGCGTGATCCGATCCCCGCCAGAGGTAGGAGTGGAGCGATGCTCTGCCTTCACATTCAGCTGAAGATCTCGTAGTAAGAACGGTATTTTGGTACCCGAAGAGTGTCTACGCTACGTCATGGGGGTGTGTGCGGTCAAAGGTCAACAGAAGCAGACGGTCGATCTCGCGCTTTTGAAAGTCTCGCTGAATCTCGCAAACTAGACTACAGTCAAGTCTCCTGCGAGATACGTAATGACGTATGCGGAAGCGCTGGATCTTGTCAATGTGGGAATATACCACTTTATTATAGGGTACAATACTCTATCAGTTGTTTAAAATTACGTTATTAATCTGTGCTCATCTAGTAAAAAAAATACCTATATAGGTAAAATAAATCATAATTGAATTTCAATTCATAATGAATAAAAGAAAAACAAAATAATGTCGTGGTAATTAGTGACCGTATGTTCACACCATTTTTAGTACAAGTAGGCACTCCCCTAAAAGAAAATACAACGTCTGTTGCTATGCCGCGACACAAACATCGAGCTTCTGTCGTACACATGCACACACGTACGTACAGGCGCCTACGGTACCAATACGTTTTATAGCGTTGGAGACGACTTGAATTGTGTATGTTTAGTGGCGTTTATTGTGGTGTCTTTTGGTGCCATTCATTTGTGCAGATAACTACTCACAGGCACAGTTGTGAGGAAGGAGATCTACCTAGTAGAACATTGACAGTGAAGTTCCTTTCGGTGAGTATGAACGAAATTTATTGATTTTCTAGACTAGATATTTCACCCGTATAAAGAAATAAATAGACCATCTAAAGAAAGAAAGAAAGAAAGAAAGAAAAGCTGGTGCCAGGGTGGAGTTTAGGAACCATGCCATGCTGTGTATGGACATGGTCATGAACATACAATTATTAAATTACTTCTGTCATTTCTTGGCGTCTATGTATCAATAGTCAAAGGATTCAAGAATCAGCGGCATTATCGCGAAATAATCCACCACTCCATTCACGCCATTCATTTCGTCATAGCTGGGGACTTCTTTCAACCTCCATCGAATAATATATAACGTTTTCGTTAGACTTTGCTTTGCACAAAGTAGAGTAACCCTGGCGCAGGGCGCTGTAGCCTGTAACCAGTACGGGTTGGGGTCGCTGGTGCGGTTATAGTAGAGATGCACACGCAGAATGAGAGGGGACCGATATATCACGATTTGGCAGAATCAACATAGAAAAGGATGGGGATGGAGCAAAAATAACTCGATTAACTGCTTCAAACGCGTGGGTTGCTATTTTGATGCAGTCAGTTGCGCCGTAGTTTTGAAACCAACGCTTCCCCTACCCTCCATTCCATTGACAATACGTCTAGACGTTCTACGTGTCGTGTGAAATACACGCATTAATCTACGGTAGGCCTATCATTTATTGTTTTGCTATTGATCTCATTATCGGGTTTTTCAGTAATATTTCAGCATCATCAGATCCCCAGTGAAGAATGCAAAACCACTGCGCATAGCCTCATCAGGCTCATGCGCAGTATTTCGTTCAGTACGTGCAATGCTAAATAAAAGGGGTGTCGCTTTCATTACTTTCAATTTACAGTGTTGATGTGTTGGACACCCACTGTACTATGGGTGGGTGTCCAATACATCGACACCGTAATTTTTTTTTTTAATCAAGAGAAACTTAAAGTATCTCACAGTATGCCTGAAATTTTACTCACATGTCAAGAAAACACACTGATGAATTTACAAGTGTGCATCAAAAATGTGATTTGCGGTACACACTCCTAGATACACTTGGTAAGTGCTTCAAATGTGTGGGGTGTTATTTTGATGCGCTTAGTTGTGCCATGATTTTGAAATCAACACCCTTTTCCTCCAATGACAATTCGTGTGAAATGCATGCTTTTTCAATGTGCATTTATAATCAACGGTATCATTGTTTTGCTGTTGATCTTGTTTACTATTGGGTTTTTCAGTAATATTTGGACATCTTCAAATCCCCAGTGAAGAATGCAAAACCACTGCGCATAGTCTCATGTGTGAATGTTCATTCTGTACGCGCAATGCCATAATAGAGGGGTGTTGGTTTCACTCTAGTGTTGATGTGTTGGACACCTACCATGCTTGGGGCATTTTCTATACATTGTATTTGTATATGTAACTAGGTGGTGGTTCTACACGTAATGCAAGGTAGATTTAGGTCTATAAATGATAAATTGTCTCATTGACTCATGTTAAGAGGATCAGTGTCCAAAAGTGTAATGTTTACCAACCATTCCTTGTATCTCTTCACAGATCCACCTAGCCTTCAAAGAAGTCACATCAACTTGAAAAAAAAAAAAAAAAAAATGTCCAAACTCATCCAGCCACCGCAGCGCTTCACTCATGGCGAATGGAACTACTCAAATCATTCCAACTATAACAGTGCAGAGAAGCAGCGTGCCAGTGCTGAACGACTGATTGATGAAAGCAACAGACTAATTGATGAGACAGATGAAGCTACCAAGAAGACACAGAGAGATGTCAACAAAAAATTTGGTAATTAACAAGAACAATTTTCTTTGGTTCATGGTTTATATTAGTTCTTGGCAGTGAGAAATACAATGAGATCAGACACTCCATTTAGTATTACACACAAACACTTTCATGAAGTCATTATTTGGTTTGTCACAATGGTTATTCAAGTTTTATTAGTCAGGATTCAATGTCTTCATTGCCATCAAGATTTATGAAAATAAGGGCAAAGTAAGACTTTTGTTTAAAAGGGATGTGTTGCTTTACAGATTACATTTGTACAAAAGGACTGCAACTTACCATGGCTATGATTTATGTGCAGAGAAAATCAAGAGATAATCAATTTTGTTTCCAGAATTGATCAAGTATGTCAGTTTCAAGGTTATACACTTTAGATTCTGTGTGTGACTTGTCTTCACATTTTAATGTTACACAAACATGTTAAGTGCATGTTGCTTCTGAATTATTGGGTCTACTGCATCAGCAAAAATAGTAAATCATCAGCTACACACATTCACATATAGTAGACATATATAGACTAGCTGTATTATGACAGATGCACAAGGGGCTGTTGTGACTGTGTACATGCAGGGGCCAGGGATATATTGCTCTATACAGAGTATTGATTGCATCAACTATGGGTATGAAGTCTTGTGACAGCGCAACTACATGTAATTAAAAGACTGCATGAATGTTTGTTTGTTTGTTTGTTTGTTTGTTTGTTTTTTATGAATACAGTTGTGATATACTGCATGTTTATGAATGGTTTATCTGTTACATAAAGCAAAAACAATCTTTGCATGGTGGTACCCTTTAACCATCATCCTAAATCTGATCCTATTTTCCTTCAGAACAAAGACTTGATGATGTCACATACTGGAAGGATGAGCTGGAGAAGAAACTCAAAGATACTAAGGATGAGATTGAAATGCTGCTCGCATACAAGACAAGGTTACAGAATGCACTGGAGGCCTGTATAGAGCCCCTGAGCATTGTCAACCAGTGTCTAAATTTCAGGTAAGTGTATCACTGGACACTTCCAGTTGACTCATGAAGCCACATTTTGTCTATCCTTAAATGTATTATACATAAATATATATATATTTTTTTTTTTCAAAAGTTTTACGTTTTGATGCCAGCTATGCAAGAGTTGCCTAAATTTCAGTTTACTACAGTTGTCCTTAAATTTTTCATCTGAATTCATAACTCCTGTCATTAACTTGTCATTTACATTAGGTCAAATGTTTGAACCATCATTCTACAGATTTTGATGCCAATTTGTCTATCTAGTGACATGTCATTATTTGTTAAACTTTTGAAGCCAGAAAAAAAGAAATCTCTGTGTTTGCATTACTGTCATAATTTCATCAGTTGTACTAAATGAGAAAAATGAAGGTTGTCCACTATTTGTGTACAGTAGAGAGCATATTTTGCTGACTTTAGATACAGCAGATGATGTCTCGATCTGCTTGTTTTGGATGATTTTGGTTTAATATGAATTCATTCTGCTTCACTTTGTCTATCAGAGAGGGTCGCATTGGCATTGACCTTGTCCACGACGATGTCGAGAAGAACCTGCTGAAGGAGCGCGAGACAATCCAAGGTGTGATGGAGCTCCTACAGAAGACCCTCGATCAGATCACAGAGCAGATTCGCATCATGAGGTCACGCCGCTTCTACCTCGAGAAGGACCTCAAGGACAAGTTTGGTGCCCTCAGCATCGACCAGAACTGCCGTGAGCTCAGGGATGACAACTCCACGCTCCAATTCAAGGATGGCGTCGCAAGGATCGAAACAAAGTGAGTTTCTGATGCCTTCTGCACTCTGACTAATTGGGTGATATGCCACTTTATTTGAAGGCTGACTGATAAAAATTAAAAAGTTAATGAACCAAATGACTTTGAGATTCCATTAGAATCTGATTGAACTGCGGAATTTTGTAAGATTTATGTTTTCAGGAGCCATTGGCAAATTACAGGTTTTGCTGTCATTTCCCCACTGATCTCTCATCGACTTACATGCCCTCCATGAGAATTAGTTTTGCGCAATCATTATGTAAATAAAACCCAATCCAAAGCAAAGTCTTTATTGTTATATTTATGCAACTTTACAAAATGATCTGATGCCAAGGGTATGATTTGTTGCCATTTTTCCATTTTCAGTATAGGATAATTATTTAATGAAGACTTGTGTATAGGTCGATGGGAGACTTGTGAGGAATATGCAGTATATCAATTTGAGAATACATAAAAACTTCGCAAACATAAAAAGTTCTATAGCATTCGAAATGTGCATGAATTTGCAATGAAACTTCGACCACTCTATTCATTTGATATGAATTCATTAACTTCATTGACATTATTTCATAAACAGTCATCTTGAACATCGAGTGGTAGTCACTATAAGAAACATTCAAATGTTCTAAATTCTCAGCCTGGTTGACTGAGCGGGGTCAGGGATTTGAATGATAAGTTCCATCACATGTTATGTGAACATATTCTGAACCACCTAAATATATTTGAGCCTCGGGCAAATTTTAAAACTACATGATACTTTTGTCTTTCCGTGATTGCAGTTCGGTCACGCCGGAGGAGTGGCAGTCCTTCTCCAACGAGAACATCCTCAAGGCTGAGCGTGACCGCAAGAACGCCGCTGACCTCCGTGCCGTCGTGGACAGCCTCCTGAACACGACAGCCAACGACATGCAGCAGCAGGTGGACGAGACCAACCTGGCCTTCAGCAAGCGCATCCGGGAGACGGACAAGACCAAGGGCGAGCTGGAGACACACCTGGCCAAGGTGAGTGGGCTGGGACATCCTGTGAGCTGGGAGACTCCCTAGAGGCTTCCAGCTCCCTAGAGGCTTTTTCCTGCTCCACCAATTCACTTGTTCATTTCATTTGCTTGTTTAGGCTTTGTTTTTATTTTGTTTTTGGCTATTCTTTACCCCAATACAGGCCCGTAGCCAGGATTTTTCAAGGGGGGGTGCGGTCACTAAAAAAACGGACCTTCGGTACCAATACCAATGATCACACACACACACACACACACACATACACACACAATTATATATATATATATATATATTCTTTGGACGACCGAACTACAGAAGTTGTATAAGAATTTGCGCGCGAAGCGCGCCTCAAATTGTGAATTTTGACTGTTTTAATGACGTTTTAAAGTCTCGAGGAAATTTGTATTTTTGTCTGTTGCATGCAATCGCGTTACGGTATTTCATCTAGGAAATAGTAAAAACTCATTTTGCCAGGAAGTTGCAAAGTTTAATTGTGTTCGAGACTCTGCGCGCGTAGCGCGCCGCAAAATTGAGAATAGTGATTTCCTGGTGTTGTTTTAACTTTTATTTTTTCTATTGTATACCCGCGTTAGCAGGCCTGAAACTTGGTATGCGAGTTTGTCAAAAACGAAAATAAATAAGAAAATTTTTAAAACAAAATGAATTGTAAATGTGAACCATTTATATTTTGCCTCCTTGTGGTAGGATATTTCCAGCATTTCCGAACTTTCAAATAATCATTTCAGATTTAATAATATTAAAGGTAGTAGATCCGATTCGCAAACATCTCCAATATCAGTCAAATGTCATATTAACCATCTAAGAAGGTTTTCTTTGTGAAATTTGGAGGTCAGTGAAATTCAAAAATTAAACATCCGTTAGCCATTGGAAGAAGTTGAGTGCAAATTCAGACCTCAGGCTTAGTGCTCAGATGTTTTCCTATTTGATTTGATCTGTCTTACTGTGCACACTAAGATACATACTGGAATGGTTATTTCTTATTTATCAAATTATAGTAGCATATTTGGTTACTAGCTGTCCTTAGGCATTTTCGAATTTGGGCTGCAAAGAGATCCACTACCTTTAAGTTAGAAGAGAGATAAGTAAATAATGATAAAATAAACAAACAAAAAAGAATGAGTTTCTTTTGTAATACTATCTGACAAACTTTTTACTTTACCATTTTACTTCATAGCTCAGCACTTTCCATTCTCTCTCATACCCTCTTACCCATTTCATTTAAATGAAATACAACTAAAATGAGTTTGCGTGCCTGCATAATACTCTTTGGAAATTATAAGTGAAAATGTTCTTAGGTTTTGGCTCACTTTAAAATGAGAACCAATAGAACTGTCACAACATGAGAAAATGTATAAGTAATAATCAACAGTACATTTCCGAATTTGGCCTGCAAAGAAATCCGCTACCTGTAAGTTAGAAAAGAGATTAGTAAATAATGATAAAATAAAACAACAAAAAAGAATGAGTTTCTACCGCCGTATCCAGAACAGAGCCTGAAACGGTGCAGGCTCAAGAAATCGTTTGTACTAATACGTCTTGAAGTACTGTGTGATACTGTTGACTCAGACTTCTACAAAGCTGTAAGTGAGAATTTTAACCCAATCCGGCTCATTACCTGTGTTTTTTATGAAAAATATGAATAAAGAATGTAAATTAAATAACGACGCGTCACAATGCAGTCTAACGCTCTCACAATGTTGTCATACATAGGGTTTTTCCCTGACTGTTTTTACTCCGGAGCTCTTGCAATATTCAGGCTTTTGTAATACTATCTGACAAACTTTTTACTTTACCATTTTACTACATAGCTCAGCATTCTCTCTCATACCCTCTTACCCTTTACATTTAAATGAAATACAACTAAATTGAGTTTGCGTGCCTGCATAATACTCTTTGGAAATTATAAGTGAGAATGTTCTTTGGTTTTGGCTCACTTCAAAATGAGAACCAATCGAACTGTCACAACATGAGAAAATGTATAACTAATAATTTGTTGGTAAGTAAATGCCACTGAAGGCGAGTAGGCAAGTGTGTTTAAAAGCATTAGATTATGCACGGAGATCGTACAGTTACTTGATAGATGATCTTTTCTCGAATGTTGGTACTAGCAAAAGGGCTAGAAAAAGCAGCTATTATAATTCGTTATATATGGCATGCATAATGGCCCAAGGAGAGAACTGGAGTAAGACAGGTCTTTCATTTTGTTTTGTCTCTCCTGATCGTTCGTAAGAGATGCTAATTCATGACCACCTTTTCACAATTTGATTGGAGCGTGCATTCATAATGGAAAATAGTTGACATAATAGTCTATCCCCAGGCATTATCATGCCAACATGTACTTATATATATACATGTACTATATCTTTGTGAGACGTAGATATAAAATATCTCAGGTTTTCGATTATAGTAATTTCGAGGAAATTTCTTTAATTTTTATCATATATGTAAACTTGAGGCTATTAGATTTTCATCCATTTACCTCTGTTGCTGTGAAAAAATGCAAGTGTCAACCTCAATGTCCTCCACGAATCGCACGTACTCGGGCGGCCAGTGCAAAAAAAAAAAAAAAAAACACCGGTCACACGCGCCAAGGGCCATGGCATGCAGTGCCAATATAATAATAGCTCGCACAAATTGATACATAACATTTGTGTTTGTGTGCATGGGGACGATCCGATGGTTCATACGACAAAAGGGTTTCGTACAATTATTTTTAACATTGTTAAACGTACTCTTCCACATTTACGTAGCATATAATGTGTCTTTATATTTATTTGGATTGTTATCTTGAGAATTGCTAAAAACCGTTATTATGAAAAAGTGGACCTTTCAGAATTTGGGGGGGTGCGTACGCACCCGACGCACCCCCCCTGGCTACGGGCCTGCAATAGGGATTATCATTCATGTACATGATCATGCGCAGCCATGAGATTTGCAGAAATGACATGAAATCCATTCTTGTGTCATTCTTGTTAATATCGTTTACCTAATCATGGTATAGGTGAGGTGATACAGGAACAGGGGTTTTATCTGAGTACTTTTTCACTTTTGTTTAATACTCTGCTGAACCATCTAACTACAGTTCCTTTTTGAACAAAGATGAACAGGCTTTCCTTTGGTCTGTAAATAATCTGAATGTAGCCTTGCATCAGTAGATGTAGTTTTTGTTTTTTAATGAAAGTGACTACAATGGTGACTACAGTTTCAAATGTTTGCTCACCTCAAATCAGTTTACAATGCCCTTTCTGTGGTGTTGAAAAGTCATGTCCATTCAAATGATGCACTGCTAAAGTGATGTGTACATGATTTCTTCTACTGCAGGTCCTTGGCCAGATCAGGGAGATGGAAGAGAACATCCAGAAGCTCCAGAAGGCGTCGGACGACAAGATCGGACCCAAGAAGCTCGCCGAGACCCGCCTCGACAACCGCACGGACCGGCCCAATGTGGAGCTGTGCCGGGACCCCGTCCAGTACCGCCTCATCGGCGAGGTCACCGAGATCAACACCAACATCGAACGGCTCCAGATGACCCTGGCCCAGGCCCAAGCCGAGCTCAAGGGGCTGATCCGCAACCAGCTCAACCTCGAGGAAGATATTGACATCAAGTCCAAGTCGCTGAACATCGACAACGTGCAGTGCATGACCCTCAGGAAAAGCATCAACATCAAGCGATACTAGAATAATGCAGGGAACCCCCAAACTCAAATTCAATGAAGCCCTTGGGTATCTACTGTCTCTACTGCACGAGAGAAAAAAACAACAACTGAGCAGTAGTCCAGTAGATTCTTTCAAGGGCAAGCCAGAAGCTGTTTTTTTTTTTTTTTTTTTTGAAAATGAAGTATGAAGGTGGTAGAGCCCCTAAGTTTTGCATGAGCATTCCTCATGTAGAATTATTTGCATGCACCTGAATACAAAGGCAGGCTCTTGAAGAAAAGTTGTTCTGTTTTTAACCTTGCTGTAAAAGACAGGAGCATCCAACATCTTGTGGAAACAGAACTTTGACATATGTTACCAAGTCAGAAGATACAAGGAATGACAGAAGTAACCTTCATGTCTAGAACTTGGCCCTGAAAAAAACACTTTGATAAGTATTTCGTTCATCGCTTTTGCTTTATAATTGACATATATTGATTCTTTAGGAGCACCTGTACACCTTGACTCTGCCATGCTTTTCAATATTAATAATCTGTCTGCTGGCCATGCGCACTGTATTCTAATGATTTATACTAGAGATGCTGAAAATATGTAGGAAAAAAAAAGCCAATCATGAAATCACTAGATTTGAGAATTAAAAAGAAGATATTGAGACCTTTTGTGTATCTTTGAAGTATTTCATTGACATCTGTCTACTTGTATTATTGAATTACAGCTGTAGCTTCCTTCTTTGTGTTCCATTGATGAAATGTTACTTTGTGATCCTTGTCTGAAAAATTATTTGGTTTGTATATGATGTCCTGTTCTCTGTGACTTTCACATTGATCATGTAGTGTTGAGGAAGTACTGTATGAATCAAATTGTATATATGAGAAGTTAATGTTAATAAACATATCAACACAATTTGTGTGAGTATAAAGCAAGAGTGAGATTCGCTTCCTTTCATTATCATTGAGTATCAAATATTGAGAATGATAAATTCTTGCAAAATCATGGAATATAATAAGAAATTTCATATTTTCATTGCACTCCTGTTATAACGAGCATGGTTATAATAGAATTCTGTATACAACGAAGTTAAAATTCAGTTCTAAAAATCACCATCGATATGTCTATATATAAATTACTGTTCGGCTATAACAAAACTTCGATATAACGAAAAAAAAAAACTAACTGCCTGTCCCGAGGACTTCGTTATAACAGGAGTGCACAGTAGTTCAATCATCATAACACACTTTGAAAGTGAAAACAAAATTGTAGCACTTGAAATAACACATAGACCTCACTTTCAGCAAATATCAAACCTCAAATTTTCCCTACTAAAAATATTACTGCTGTTGGGTTTTGATAAAAAGCGGTTGCATATCATCGGCCTCATGCCAAAAGGGCCCTAACAGTGTACAAAGTCTATGGTTTTAAGGCCCTTCTGGCATGAGGCCGACGATATGTTCTCTTCCTTGAAAAATACAAGTATGTGCCTCGTGTGAAGGATGTATACATCATGACAAGGCAGAAACACAGCACACAGGGACAAGGATGACAGACGAAGTATTGCACTCTCAAAATGTTAGATAATAACATATTCATATATTTTCTCCCATAATAAAAAAAAAATTAATTTATGATAAGGCAGATATATCTGCACATGTGAATACAAGATTTTCCAACATAATATGCCCAACATTGACAAAACAATAAATTAATGAGACATAATGCCATGCAACAAATACATACTGCAAGGATGCTGTTATGATAAGAACAAATTTCAGAATCATTTAAAGAAAATTTCAAATAATGGGTTTCTTTCAGAAATCACATGGGTAACAGCATGTGAGCATGTGGCTCAGATTAGACTATGGTATCTATTCACGTTTTCTGCATCAATTTATACATTGACAGATGGTAGTCTGTCCCACAGGGAAATAACATTTTACTGCAGCAGGGTAGATTTTGTTTCCATCTACATCTGCACTGTAGTCTTTACAAAGAGTATGCAAACAAAATAAATAAGACAGAAAGGATAAAAAGAAGAGTGGCAAATATGTCTGTCAATTAAGATCTATTTTTACATACAGTTGAACCTCTCTTATCCGGCCTCCCTTTATCCGGATCTCTCTATTATACGGACGCAATCTCGCCGTGATTTTTTTTTTTTTTAATAATTACGGGAGGAAAGGGGGATTCCCAACTCCTTGAGAACTCCTACACAAACACACATGAATTACATATTACTTCCAACATTAACATACACCTCTATTTTGGGGTCTGTTACTGAGTGTAACAATGAAAAGGTTGCAGTATACACATTACTACATGTGGTACTACAATGGGCTACATCAGTACATGTGTATGTATATGTACATGTATAAAGCATTGAGTCTCCCATATCCGGCCAAATCCCTTATCCGGATGAGCCCCGGTCCCGACTTGTCCAGATACGAGAGGTTCAACTGTATCTTGAAATTAACCTATAGGAGAAATACTGTATCATACAATACATATTTAAGTGCCTATTGCATCCTTGGTTTGCCAGTGTCGTATATATATCCAAGCATACTTTGCATCATCTTCAGTGTGCATACACAGAAGTAATCGCCTTGCATTACCTCACATCACCCACTACCTGATGTGTTCCTACTGAGGAAAAATTTGAGGTGTTATCTGCATTATCTCGCATCATCTCAAATTCTCATCATTCAATAGAAACATGCACTGTGTTGACATATTTGAACCACCACTAAATTATTAAGAAGCTTAATTTCACCCACAAGATTTCAAATCCCCAAGTGCTGACATCCTGGGACATACATCTTATGACAAACACCCTGTGATATCTTTATTGCATTTCAGTCATTGGAGAATTTGTATGTACTGTAGATTTGTATACTTACTCATATGGTATAGAATAGAGATATTACTGTTAAGCCAAAATACGTCGAAATTCCTGGATGTCCAGACAATGGAACTTCATTTCTCATTAAGACACCCACTGCAAATGCCTCACAATATTCCCAGAATTTTCGGCTAAAAATTTCTTTCCCATTGTAGAAACATATACTTTATACACTGCAAACTTCTTACAACAAACAGTAAAGGTACATAGCAAGCTGTGTGCATGTGCACTGCTCCCTTTATTTGAAACAAAAGTGCTCTCAAAAAATATGCTAACTTGTTCCTGATAATACTATTTCAGGCAAAGGAGATTAGCACCATATAATATTTGAATAAAATTTTCAGTGATTATCAGCAACGCTTTCCGTAAGTCACATACCATAATGTAATGGAAGACAGGGCATATGGCACACAGCTCTCTTTAAGATTAAACAAAACACATCTCATGTCTCTACATATACCTCAGTCTCATCCTCTCTATCCTGTGCAATCACCATGGATGGAAGTAAATCAGCAGAAGGAAAAGAAAGGCAGCATGACTTTTCAATGTAAAGTCTTACCTCGATTATCCGGCGACCACTTGTCTAGATTTCTCTATCATCTGAACGTGTTCGCGCAGTAAAGAAAAAAAAAAAATGATTTCAAAGTCAATTAAAACTCCTCCTAAACTCACAGGATTTACCTATAATATTCCTAAACAAAAACATGTTACGAACTTTACAGGAAAATGTTTACCTTTTCATGATAAAAATGGACTGTAGGTATAAACCTTTCAAAGATTAATCCACTGTTGCTGTGTATACTACCTATCAAGCTACCACTGGGTTGGCAGCTATGTTGTACATGGAATAGCACATGCACATAAACATAGTTTCTTCCATATCCATCCAAATCGCTTATCCGGATGGGCACAGGTACTGACAAGGCTGAAAAACAGAGGTTGTGCTGTACTTGTATACGTTGGTAAATCTATGGTTGAGACGTTTACTTCATACACACTCTATACAGACATGGCTGAAAAACAGAGGTTGTGTTGTATTTGTATATGTTGGTAAATCTATGGCTGAGACATTACTTCATACACACTCTATACATGAGATAGGGAAATCCAAACATGACACATGCAGATGGACTTCTCTCCTACAGTGGAATAAGCCAGCACTTGTGCTACGTAGCTTTCACATAATGATTGATGTATCGACATGAAACATGTAAACTGCAATCATGTTACTGTTTCTCTTTCTATCTCCCTATCTCTCTTTTTAATAGACATATACACACACACAATCACACACACACACACACACACTCTCTCTCTCTCTCTCTCTCACTAACAAGTACGGTAGTATGTTCAACCTCTCTAGCATGTGAATAAACAAAACATACAGTAAGAGTAGATAGTTAAATGTGAGTTTTGGACCTTTTGCACAAGAAATATATATGACTGTGCAGACAATTTAGTCTTAAATGGCCACATTTCTTAACAAAATCCCATGCAAAACACACATTGCGACTAGATGTGAGTCATCCTATCAGAGAGCTGACGCAAGACGCATTTCCTGACTGAAATAATTCAAGCCTGGGATAAACACACACTCCTCTGGAGTTGAGTGAATACACATAGTGGGTAAAGGTATATAGCAGGCACAGAATCTAACCACAACCCTCCAATCGCTAGAATATTTACCCACAGTCCATGACTAAACCAAAGATTGCAAAGGTGATTTTGCACAGACTAGATCAGCAGCTAGCTAACCCAGCACCAAACGCTGTATACGTTTTCATCCTCCCCCTAAACATCAGTCCCACTCAATCGGACCGCTGTCGGTAGACTGCTCTCGTCCACAGGCAATGCTTCGGGTCGTAAGGAATGTTACGATGGATGCAAAGTGGTCACGAGCTGCTCTCCCCTGCCGGTTCCTCATCCGTGTGATACACCCTGATGTAGTGGATGATTTCAAACAGGACCTACATGGGATATGGCAGACATATTTAATGCACAGGTGAATTCTACAAAAATGTATCAATATTTTTGGAGTGTTTATTGGAAATATATTGATGATTATCTCCTGTCCACATAATATCCAGTTGTATCTTTTGTGTGACTCTTTCATTACTGCCATTGACATGTCTTTCCACTGAGAGAGAGCAGGAAAAAAAAAAGAAAAAGAAAGAGAGATGTCTGAATTCAAAGTAGCTGCTCTATGCGACAATGCATTCCAGAAGACTTAACAACTATGTTTTGTTGTCTAAAATAACATGTTAATCAAATGATTTTCTCCCTCAAAAAGACTAGAGCTTTATTATCATAATAACATTCAAACATCATCACTAACATTTTCAATGTCACCACATCAGTGATTGGATGTAAATCAAGACACATTTTTTCTTTCTTTATTGTCATAATAACATTTTCACATCATCAATCACATTTTCACAAAGAACAGTAATTACATCAACACATAAACACATTTGTTTATGGAATTCTCATCCACATTCTAGTGATCATGTTTTATCTACAACAAAGACAGCTCCATCATACACACTGCAATGTTGAAAAATATTTTCATGTCTTGTTTCTCTGACATAAGGTGCTGCTGTATGGATTCTGCCATGTGCTGGCACAGTGAAAATCTAAATGCTAAAAATGCATCTATAACATGAAATCTCATAGAAGTGCAAACTTTGGCTTCATATAGCATGATGGCAAAGCTCCTCTCCCCACATCATTCCCATTGCCTAGCAACCAGCACTACTCACCTCCACCATGATGAGGACAATGATCATCCACTCCAGCCGGTGGGAGTGCTTCTCCTCCAGGTGGGTCCGCATGAGCTCCACCAGCTCCGTGCAGTGGTTGAGCTTCTCGTTCATGACCTGGATGGACCGGGGAGGGCAACACAAGAGAATGAAGACTGAAGATTGATTTTATCATTCTTCTGGCCTGTTCACAACAAGACCATGATTACGATCTCACCCCCCCCCCTCCCCCCCCCCCCCCCGTGTTATCAAGAGTACACATATCCTTGTTCCCTCCCTTTGAAAACACCTCAACCCCCCCCCCCCCCCCCCCATCCCTGTACTGCCAACATCTCTGGACCCCTGAATCCCAGAATACTGCTCAATGCACCCCTCCCCTATCTCAGGTGAGCTCTTATTCCAACCCCCTATCCTAAGACAGACATCCACCTCACCCTTATGTGAGCTGTCAAGATTTTTTTTTTTTTTTTGGTGTGTGTTATAACCGGGATCTCAGAACTCATAAGAAACCAACCAAACAAACAAAAAATCTTTTCAAAAGAAACCTGTGGGTGAAAATTCAAATTCAGCCCCCTTTTTTTATAATTCTCATGCTGGATTTCATTCAGCGAAAAGTACCTGTTTACTGGAGATTTAGGGAACATGCGTGTGGTCCTTCTGACCCCACGGGGAGGGAGAATTACTGCCAGGGTGGGGTTGATGACTGATACAGAGTACTGAGTGCAATGAGACTACATTTTTTTTCTCTACACTGTCTGTACCTAAACACATTATCAAAGATTTGCTACAGGGGAATATGCTGTTATTTTTTTTTTTCTTTTCTGTGTGGTAATTCCTTCCACAGGTATCTTGTTTAACAGGTAGGCCTACAGGTATTCCAAGCACACAATGCTTTCAACATCCTTGGTGTAGAAGCAGTGGGAATAGACTCTATGGGTATGTTTGAGTGCTCTCCTAAAGCAAACTGTACCGTACCGTACCCGCGCCAGAGGAGCTCTCGAACGCTCTTAAAGTGTATCGTACCATACTGTACCGAGCCCAAAGTGGACCACTTCCAGATGTGTTCCAAAAGGGTACCAAAAGCATACCAAAAGTTCACATGTGAGAATGCGCGTATCATGCACCTACGTCATAATGCAAAGACATCATTCTCTTTGTTCGGGATACTGTAAGTAGTTCAAGCACGCCAGGTGAATGACCCTTTTGCTACAAAATGTGTGACCTCTTCTAAAAATAACTCATGAGGTTCCCTTTCTCAATACAGCGCTCGAACGCTCCAAAACTGGCACAGTACGGTACACTTTAGTTCAGTTCATTTTGTTTTGCTGTATAGCGTGCTCAAACACACCTTTTACAATAAAAGAAACTGAGTTAGCCTAGTATGCTCACATTAGTCCTCCTGGATATGCTGAGGAATTGACACATCTTGTTGTACACCATCTCCAGCTCCTCCCGGTCCCAGTAGAAGTCCGGCGAGATGAGGAGGTCAGAGGAGAGGTTGATGCGGTGGCGGAGGGCAAAGAGCTCTCCAGTCTTCTTCATCACCTCCTCCCTGGACAGCTTCACACCTTTGCCCAGCTTCATATTCTGGCGACCAAAAACAAAAAAAAAACCAAACATATAGCACAACAGAGACATAAGGAAACAATCCCAAGAGGGTGGGTGTGTCACAAACCTGATACTCCTTTTGGATTCAAATGATGATGGTCTGGGAATGCAGCAAAAGTAATTTGACATAAGAACTGTCACCAAACTATCCTGATTAATACAGTCAGGAACATAAAAGCCAAGAAAATTGCAAAATATGTGGCTTGGCTGAATTTAAAAAAAAAGGCATTTCACACTCTCTTATGAAAGTTTAACATCTTTGCTACCTCCTGTCTGAATCTTAACATCTTAGAATTTTTTGACATTTGATACTGTTTTGTTTTCATGCGTCATATTACTATGGTGAACTGACATGATTCACAGCATCTGAAGTGAAAAAAAAAAAACATCAGTTATGAGTAACTCATCAAGCAGCAAAAACAGTCAATACAATCACGAGTAACATACAAAAAAAGAGAGAACTAAAGAGAGAGAGAGCAAGCTTGTGTGTGTGTGTGTGTGTGTGTGTGAAAGAGAGAAGGGAAGTGGAGGAGGAAAGGTGCAAAGGAGAGGAAACACCACAAGTTAAAAAAAATATAGAGAAAAGATGAATTTGAATGCGATGTATTCAGATACTTGCCTCTGGTATGTTCTCAATTGATGCAACAAATTTGTCCAGTGCATATTCCCAAATTGCCAGTTTCACTGCATTTGAAGACGGAATCAAAGATACATGCTGATAATTCTACAAAATATATTGCAGATTTCAGACAACATATCAACATATTGATTTACAGTAACTGATAGATCATAAGCTATCAATTTAAAAAATATGAAAAACTCCTGGCAAAACAATATAGCGGTCAAAATGTGACAATCAGAGCCACTCTCTTCAACTTGTTGACAACAAAAATAAACAGTGGTCACCTTGTATAAAAAATGCTATGGTCTACTATTGTAAAACCAGAAACATTCATGGCAGGAAACTTTTGCGATTGGAGTCAATGTGCTTTTCTTTCGCAAATCACCACTGGCATTCATTGCATTCATGTACATTTGACTGTTGTGAATCTTGACTGGTTGTAATATTCACAAAAGTTTCCGCGATTGTTTCGTGCACATGAAAATTTCTGGTGTTACAGAAATATGACACACATAGTCTTATTGAAGCAAATTATGTAAAACATTGATATTCATATGTTGCAACTTCTTTTGAAATACAAACTATTTGTTTGTTTGTTCTTGTCTGGACACAACTGAAGTGAGGTTTAGTTTGAAAGACACGGTCATAAGTAGCTGAATGTGTGAATGGTTTGAACAAGGCCTAACATTGCAATTTTACCTGGCAAGGAAAAAAAAAAACATTTTAGGGAGGCTACAAAGATGATACAATACAGTGGACTCCTGTTATAACAAAGTTCTTGGGACTGGCAGTTTTCTTTTGTTATATCGAAATTTAGTTATAACCAAACAAATAAAACAAAAGAAATGGAATAGAGTGAATAATGTTGCGGCCTGAATTTTTACTTTGTTGTAACCGGAATTTCGTTGTAACCATGTTCATTATGATGGGAGTGCACTGTATATACACATACTCAATTAATATGTTTGTTACCCTTGGAAATTGTAACGCGCTTAAAACATTTTGGTCATAGGTGCTTTAATAAATTGTTCATATATCTATAATCATGTGAACAATGATTAATGCACCACAATATATCATACACATTTTTATGATCAAGTACACTAATGAAGCAGGAAATTAATTGAATTCAATTTGAACAGGAAAGGTCACAGACCTGAGAGCGTCATAGCATTTGAGAAGGCAAACTTTTCTAACGCCGTTTCATTCTGTGACCGTGAAGCATCCAGCATTATCTTGCTCTTGATCAGGTTGGTCTTCTGTCTTCATGGAAACAATGTCAGAGAGAGTAAAACAAGGATAAGGAGAGAGAGAGACGTTAATAACAATAACAAAGACACATCTGGTAACTGCATAGAAGAGTTGTTCTTTCACCCTAAAAAATACATCACGCAATTTTTCTCTCTACCAGCATCTGTACACAAAGCTACGAATAACCTTGTTGCACCTTGAGTAAAGAAAAAGAGTGATGAGCAACATGCACTTGAAAATATAGCACAGTAGTTTTGTCCACAGATTACAAAGCATACTCTAGACCATTAGATACAAGATGCAGGTTTATTCTGTTTACCAACCCCCTTCTCTATTTGACAAGCTGCAAAAGACATCAGGACATGTTCACACTTGAGTTGATGACTCAACTTCTTAGTCAATGCTATAGACCACATGACTACCACATGACATTCCATTCAATATTGTAATTGCACACAAGGTTACATACTAAATGCACGTTTTCTGACAATTTTCATTGATGGACAATGTGTTGCTTGAGGATATCAAAGACGTCCCTTCAAAGTCTCGGACAATTTGTGACTGCCCTATTCATTGCTCCAATGTTTACCCTCCTCTATGGTGACTAATCTTCCAACTTCCACCCTTCGCATTTTGATTTCTCCTCTCCTCAAAGTGTGTAGATATATCACCTCATCTGGTTCTCTGTTCCTCCCCCTCCCCAGACCCCCACTGACATTCCTCCTCCCACCAATGTCTAATAGCCAAACCTCCCAGGCAACTTTGTTGCTGCTTTTTAAAAATGTATACTAGTACCCTCTACTGCTCGTTACTATTGCCTGCACTGTTCGGGGCAGATTATGTACTGATTATGTATTGAGTCTTCATCTCACTACACAGAAACATAGAAGGTGCTCACTCGTGGTAGCTGTAAGTCATCTGCTCGTTCTCCCAGTTTACAAGGGCCACTTCATAAGGTTGGTGTTGGTGTCTTCCCAATATTCGCATCACTTCCTTTATCTGAAAAAAAAAAGTTGTAATAAAACGAACAAACAAATTTAATGAAGCAATGTAGAGGTCTTTGTGTACATAGTACAGTCTCTATTCACTGGTAATAATTCCTGTTTTACCACTTTATGCAGGAAAGCGTTGGAATATGTTGATGGTATGATACACCATCATGTGCAGAATTTTGAATAGCTACGGCTAAATTGCAGTCCCATGTTCATCTTCTGCATTCAGCATAGCATGGTCTCATCCTAGCATGCAATCGAGGTGGGCTAAATTGTCCAGCCTTCTTTTTGTCTTGAGAATAGTATCTTGGTGTTTATCTTAAAGGCATAATTTACCATTTGCAGATGAAACAAAAAACCCAGCATTAGTACTTTAAAATAATTCTAAAATGTGCGTTAGGAATACAAACAACCACTGTAAAAATTTGAATCTGTATGATCGATGTTAAGTATTATTAAATACACAAAATGTGAACAATAGTTATAATAAGGATGCTTCCAGACTAAACCGTCTACAGTTATGGTTTATTGAGAAAAATACTGACATCTCCTTATATCTTAGGCTTTATTGCGAAAATTTCATATGGTAGGGCATATTGTGCTACAACATACCTACACATATGCATCAAATGTGATATCTTGAACATTTTTAAAGTCACTGCTCCCAAAGGTAAACTGGACCTTTAATACCAATACCTACAAATGAGGACCTCCAGACTTACCACAGGGTCAGGGACATTCCAGAACACAACTGAACCCTCCCGGAAAAAGAACATCTCGCCTGGTTCGATGACCTCCCTGCTCTCATAGAACTCATCTGACAGCTGTATGTGGAGGACATCGTGGGCATCTGATAGAGCAAGCGATGATATGGATGATCAAGTTTTCCCCCTTACTAACAGGTGTGTGCAATGACATTGCATCAATGCATGTAAAACTTGTACATTGTAGGTCAGAAAGTCCTTTGCTGCACCTCAAGGAAGTATGACAGGAGTTTTCTTTTGTTTTTTTACTAATCCTACTTTTCAAACAAAATTTCTGTGATGAGAATTTTAGATTATTCCCCTTTGCCGAGTACAGATGATAAGAGGTCTATCGAGTGTCAATTTGCCCAAAAAGACCACTTTTTCTGTTTCACTAAGGGTCTACACATACAACTACAAGCGAAATATGCATGTATATCTGTATCTACCTACATGTGTGTCCAAAATGTGTTTAGGTGGAAGATTTACCAATGAGCAAGACACCACAAACACAGCATTTCCATGCAGTTTCACGACATTTGCCTCTGCGACAACTGCTCCCATGAAATATCTACAACTGGGTGAAACATAATTCAACCCATAAATACAACCCTAACCCTAGTCCTTATCCTCACATCAAAATTAACATGATACCCTATCACAACCTTAACCCCATGTCCTTGGAGAAAATAAGACAGGAGCAATTGTTGCAGGAGTAAATGTTGTGTTTCCTTTAAAAAAAAAAAGTTTAATTCAAAGGGATTGGAGCAAATCCTTTGACATACACAATAGAATTAACACACAGTTACATCCACCCAGGGTACAATTTTTCTTTGACAGAGCAAATTTTTCGACTTGTATATGGGGTCGACTTAGGCAAGGTTGACAGTATGTCGCGCAAATACCTTGAGGCATTTCAATCGTGCAAAACTTGTTTCCCTGCAGCTGTAGGTCAAAACTCAGATGCTCTATGTTGTATTCCTCAGCAGTGGAGAAGGCAGTGCACAGGTAGGCATCCTGGAAGTAAGGAAAGCATGACAGCATGAATCAAAGTGGAATCAGATCCACATGTGACCTGTTGCTACAATATCATGATTGTATCAAATTGATTTGGTTACGTAATGTCCTGTCACCTCACTATCATGATGAAGCCATATGAAGATGTCAAAGCTACACAAATTGCAAATACAGACAATTTTACTTTGCAAAAGCAAATTTCATATTTATCCAAAAAGATATGCTCACTAATTTTTGTCAGAGTTGAAAAGTCTGATGTGTTTGTTTTTAATGAAGCTTGTTAAAATGGTGTTTTGATTTCACACACTGTATGGATGAATGCTTATTTTCCTACACATGCTTGACTTCATGTGCACCTAATAGCCATCTGTCTGGTGGTTGGCTTTTTTTACTGTTAGCGTGGTAAGTTTTCGATAATAAAGTTGGTCAAAATTGTATGTTATTGGACAAATTAGATTCTGGATTAAAATGCCAAAATCAGGAAATCTGAGCTCATCACACCAGGTGAGGACTTCATAATGACTAATCATGAAAATGAATGTCTGGGTCTTTTGGTTTGTTTCCTTTTTCTCTCAAATTGAATGAACTATCCGAAGAGCTGAAAAACTAATCAAAATCTGTTGAAAAGAATTTGGCCTCACTTGCCCAGTGCATCCAAACAAGGACTTACCACCTGTTGAAAGAACAAAAACAAAACAAAACAAAACAAAACAAAAGAAGAGAAAACGACATGAGGGATTAAGTGTGCACACCTTCGCGACTCCATCAATAAACCGGGACGGCTTCTTGGTCCTCGGCCTCGGCACCTTAGACACCTTCTTGCCACTCCTGTCTGGCCTCAGCTTGTTGCTTGGCGATGGCACTGTGCTCCTGAAGACGACTGGCTTCTCCAGCCAAGCATCTGATGACTTTAACCTCTTGGCAAGTGCTGCAATCCTCGATGTTCCCTCACCACCGGTCCAAGACGATAGCCTCATATTTGCGGAATGATTTACCGGCCAGTTCCTAGGAGGAAATGAGCATCTCCTACCAGTATTGGTGAGTAATAAAGCACAGCTGCGGGATGGGTTCACATTGTGAGTGAAACTACAGTGCGACGCAAAGAGCCTGCCAGGTCCAAGTCTCGCGACATGTTTGAGAATACTGCCACAAATCTGGGGTGAGCTCATCCATAATAGCCTCTGCTGCAGTGCTGGCTGCATACTTGATCTCTGACGACTCCAACGATCCTCTGATTAAACTTCAAGATGGTATTTTTCCTGCATGTTTGCAACACAGAGAAAGAGAGGTGATCTGTTATGTTGACATCTAAGTTATTTGCAAGTTTAAGCTGTACATGTATTATCAAAGATAACCTTCTGCCTTTGCATCACAAAGGGATCTCCAACCCTAACCCAGGGCCACTGTAAACAGTGCAAACTGGCATGGGTCGCTGGTGCTACTTTAAAGGTAGGGAATCCCATTTGCATGCCTTAAATGAAGAGTTGTATAAATACAGTGGTATGTTGAAGAGAGTATCATTTTAGAAACTCCCATAAAGTATTGAAAGTGGAAGGCAACATTTAGTACATTTTTATTGACCGTTAGATTTTGAATTGAATTTTTTTCGGGGCTCACCGTAAATTCCAGTACATTACTAGGCTACCTTTGCAGACTCATGCACTGCATGTGTGTCCATCATGTATATTTTGTGAAAAAAGTTCATCAAAACTTACAAACATTTCTATATTGACACACTCTATATGTTATTACATCAGCTCTTATACTTTTAGATTTGTGTTTATAGATAAAAAAAATACAGAAGACTGCAACAAAAAGGCTTAAGTGTGGCTGACACACAGAACTAATGAGTAGTTGAGTTTTGTGCATTATTCAAATTGTAGATAACTGTTGACTTCCAAATTTCTCAGCAGTGGCCTAAACAAATCCCCTGAGGTTCATATTTAATGTTTTGCTGCATTTTTTGAGGTCTGTAAAAGGTATCCCCTACCTTTAAGGGGAAAACAGAGCACATGTACTCAACTACTCCTAGTTTTGTCAGCCGGTCTCTCAGAGTATCTTGATCCTTACAGTTTTATCAGTTTGTTGTGATATTACTTCACTACTATATAACTTCTAACATTAAAAGGCCTAATTCCTGGGCAATAAATTCTACCCAGATAGGGTTAGGATCTCCTCATGGTAGTCATGCATATACACTGCTCACAATACTCAGCAAGAAACAAAAATTAATTTATTTGTCATTGATTTATTATTCAAGTCACAGAAGTGCAAAATATATGTCATAAAATTGATCTCATTTTGCACAATTAAGCCTCAGAATCTTTTGACTGTAGGTGAGTAGAAGTTCAGCCTTCAGCCTTCCTATTGAAGTTCAGCCTTTTGGCATTTTGATCACTCAGCTTTAAACAAAACAATCAATGAACGGGGAAAAATAAAAGGCAATGCTTGCCCGGCACCTTGGTCTCTCGCCTTGCTGAATTTCCTGCTCCTGGCTTGCTCTCCCTCTATCTACGACATATCAAACTCTAAGTTCCTTTTTGCAAAATTTCAATCGACAAAAGGCCTCGGTTTTAAAGAGAAAATTCCAGGCTCCATCCCCTTGATGCTTCAGACATCATGAGAACTCCAATGAATGCAACGATTGGAAGGTAACTACACGATCAGAAAAGCTGACAATGGATAATGATGCAATACCGGCGATGTCGACCTTCTCCTCTTCTCCTGCAGCTGACAGCCCGAGATGTTGATGTACTACTGGATGTACGGCAGGTAGGTAACCGCACACGTGTTGTAGACACTCTTCTCTACCTTGTTACTTCTCGCTAGCGCTGTGCAGCCAGCAGGGCGTTCCATAATCACTCAGCTTAATCACAGATATTCTTGACACTTTCAAAATTCACGCATTTTATTTTCTTTACATGGCTCTGACTCTATCGATTCCCTTTATATTATTTCTTTTTTATTAAGGTCATATCTTTGAAATGTGGTACACGTAGTGGGAGCAACAAGATGTGCAGCGCATGATTCTTATGGTAGGAATGCAGCTTTCCATAAGCTGGAATCACTGGCATAATGGGGAAAGTCCCACACACAATGAAGGCGCTAGACAAGCATCAAGCCACATTGGCGGCACACTAGCACCCACAATCACCAGCGGGCACATGTTCACCTGTCGCGCGTCGTAGTCGCATGCACCTTGGTTGCGAATTGATCAAAAATACTTCACAAAGACTCTAAGACTAGTAAGAAAAGTCAAACTAACCTCCAACCCAACCAACCTTTGACACCACCACCCTCATAATTTCAGCTAATAGTCCGGTTGCTTGTGTTGAATCAGCATGGATGATATCCGTGATAACATGTGCACCATTTGCAAGACGAATCGGCAGAAGTACAGATGTCCCATGTGTCGGATAGTGTAGTGAGTATACGGGCAAAATTAGCCCGACCAGACGCTGTTAATACGCTACGCGAATACAGCGCTACGTATGTACAGCGGCGACTGGGCTGTGTATAGTTAGGGCAAAATGTGAATGGATGGGGTGTGTGCGGATGACGGCCATCCGTGTTTGCTTGGGCTGGCGCGCTGGGCGACCAGCCCGAATACGAAGCTGTCTCCATGCATATTTATATGCTTGTGGACTAGCTAGTGCCTATGTGCTAAATACCTGTAATTAAATATTAAGCAAAATGTTTGACTTAACATCATGAGGAAATAGTACCACATATTGTCATTGTGAAGGACTGAGTCGTCAGTTGCCCAGTCGACTCCTGTTGTAAACGAAGTCCTCCTTGGGACCGGCAGTTTCCTTTTGCTGTATTGAAGTTTTGTTGCAACAAAACAGAGTGTGAATATGATAAGTTTTGAACCTGAATTTTTATTTTGATGTATTGCCTCCTGGTTACTTGAATTTCTTAAACTCAGAACTGTGTTTGTTATAACAGGAGTGCACTGTATAGTACTAGTCGTATGAGTCCAGGTTATTGTGAATGGATAAGCAATAAGAGAAGGAAAACTAGAAATTTTTCAAAGTAAATTGAGCTTGAGAAATATTTTCTGATTTTTTTTACTTCCGCCAAAGAGGAAATGTTTTCATCAGCATTTGTTTGTTTGTCTATGTGCAAAATAACTCAAAAGTTGTGAACAAATTTGGATTCAGCTGGAAGCTGATGACGTAATAGGCTTCTAGTAGCTACTTAATAGGAAATCAGGAATTTTCAGCATACATTCATATGAGGGAAAAAGCAGTGATCTCATTTGGAGAACAAGATCTGTGGTCGAATGAGCTGCTTAGCGGAGGTCTCTACTCTGGGAGTGCTTCTCTAGTTATTTTTTTTTTTTTAATGAACACATTAAATTACAATATCTATAATGAGGAAATGTTTCATTTACTCTCCTGTTCACTTCCAAATTGTGGCATTAAAACCTATTTAACTATACAGAGCCCTGTTGTTGTTTAGAAGTCTTGGACCCACTGTTGTAATTCCTTATACAATTAAAAGGTCTCTTCACTTTAACCTATTGAGGACGGTTTGATTTTGCTACAACACGCATTTCCCATAGACGCTTGCCCGAGTATACTCGGGACTCGTCCTCAACGGGTTAACTGAACAGTCATAATCACGTCAGTCACCAAAACGAGTCATATTAAATGGCATCTTCTTGTAAAAATAGAGAAGTGTGTAATAGTAATCAGCATCTGAGATGTGAATGTGACACTGCTTGCAATTATTTTCTTTTTTTATTTGTACTTCTAGGAGAAGTAAAGACCTAGTTTGACATTTAGGCTGTCATATTTCACCAACTTGCCAGTAAAGAAATATGATACCCAAATCTGTATTAGAAGATTTCATGAAGTGGTTCGTGTGGATTGTGGTCACTTATTTAGTCCTTGTGTTTTGACTTTTTATTTTCATTACAGCTGTTCAGTAACATGCTACAAGCACCACAAAGCAGAAGGTAAGTACTTCTTTACTCATGATCACACCCTGTGCTTAATATGATAAACTTTTTTTTTTCCTCATCACCTGTGTTATAAGTAAATCAATTGTGAAATCTATGTGTGCGACATACTCATTTAGAACATATGACTATGTCAAACATGAATCATGCTACTCTGATTTTGATTGATTGAAAGCTGCCCTTGTTATAACTTTTAGCTTTTTATTTCAAATGCAGCTTTCTACACTCCCATTTATAAAGAAATTTCTTCAGTGTGTAAATGTGTCCTAGATGTGTAAAATTGTTTTCCCAAAATCAAATTTGGACTGTTAAATTTTCTAGATGTGATTCCCTGTTATGTACTCTGCTGTGCTACATTCTATATTCTGCTGATCTGCAATGTACTCATTCCATCATAGATTCCTGTGTCAAGAAAGAAGAAGCTCATGCGAAACCTGCCAGGAAGGAGCATTCCACAGATTCCAGCAGAGAGAGAGGTATAGTAACTTACTGTATGCAAAACCATCATTGATCAAGTAATCCCCTTGTAAGCATAGAAGCATACAATTACCAAAATAAACAACCTACACAGGGGCGGATCCAGGAATTCTGTAAAGAGGGGGCACGTTTACAAAAATTAAAGGGGGGGGGGGGTGTGCGCCCAGTGTGTTCCTCCCTGGATCCGCCACTGCTACAGGTAGCATTTCAGTGAAACCAAGCCTTTATCTGCAATTAGTTGTGAACTTGTAGCATCTCATCCCTTCTTTATGAAAAAATAAAACTGAACAGCTCATAGTGTGCTGCCCTTCTGAATGTTGTGATATTTGTGACCATTTCTTGCATCTCAGAGGATGGAGAAGTGTCAAGTGAAGAGGACAGTGAACCAGAGGCTGATGCAGATCGCCTGAAACCATGGCAACTCCAAAGTCTAGGTCAGTATCTTCATCTCTCTATGTTACCCCATGATCCCATGTATGTAATGTGATCATGAGAGCTCTCTCTATAAAACTGTGGATTATGATTGCATATGAAATGATTGAGCACCCCTTCTTTTAGATTAGTTTTTGTGTTTATCGGGAGAAAGATTGGAACAGCATGTATACATGTAATATGCATTGTTAAGTGAAAAGGGTATCTTTTGTTATTTTCTCAATAAGCAGTCTAAGACATCAGAAAATAATTTTTCAAAGGTTTTTGATTAACCTTTATACACTGTAGATATAAATGGCCAAGAGTGTGGAACATACCTCATTCAGTAGATTGTCTTACTATGAATTTTTTCTTCAGACAAGATCAGAATTTAAGAAATTTGCGAATTTCATGAACAGCTAGGCTGTTTAACCGATGAATTGTTGCTGAAGGGATCTGTTTAGCAGAAAAGTTTAAGTGCTCATTTCTAGTGCCTGTATACTAAAATAAGTCTACTGTCTGTGTCTCGTCCATGGTGTTACAGGAGAGTCCGACGCTTTGAAGTCCGTCTTACAGAACCACCACCTGAGGGAGATGATCATACACTTGGATCAGGCAGAGGATAAGGTCAAGGCCATAGAGGGCGCCATGCAGGAGCCCATCTTTGTGGAGTTTGCAGATGCCTGCCTTTCAGCCACCCAGAGCAGCAAGGAGAGCCCCCTCATGGAGAGATGACAAATGAATGCTGCCCTCTGCTGTCCGTATCAGTACAAGTGCCATCTCACTTCAAGAAGTCAATTTACATTGGTGAATAAATTCAAATCTGCTTTGAATTCCTTTATCTTGTTAGGAAGGTGTTAGAGGACAACTGCTGACAGGATAACAAGTATGATTTGTCTGACTGGTTTCCAGAATGCAACTGATTAATTAATGAGTTGTGCCTTGTACTAACAGCATCTCACAACCAGTAACATAAGAGCCTTGCTACCCATCAAGTCCAATGATGAGTTCATGACCATAAGCCATCAGTTCACTGTATTACAGGGTAGTTTACTGATGGTGGATCACTGAAGTTGTTGACTAGACATGACAGGAGCACGAGAAGCAGAACAGGTGGTGATGAAATATAGCCTATGGCAGACAGTGTATTACATATGCAACATTTTAATAAACCTTCCATGCACATTCCATACTTGTGTAGAATGATTACGTGTAATCGCTGATTGGAAATAAAGACTTGTGATTGCCAAAGTTGATACGCACATGGTTTGAAATTTACTCTTCCTGTCTCTCTGGAAAAATGATACCATGACTTTACCACGTAAATGTCGAATGCATTTGCTGAATGTATACATCATAACCAAAGTGCAGTACTTTCGCTGACAATGCACAGTTTGTTTTGGATGGATATGGGGGAGAAGGCTGTGCACTTTTAGTGCAGATGACTTTTTATTTGGTCAGATATGGCAAAACATGCTGTAACTTCACAGAAATGTAAAGGGCCATCTGGGAGAGCAGTGGCAACACTGAGGAGGCTACCCTGGATGAAGAGGACCATGCTTTTTTCATTATTGTAGTGCCCACTCGAGGAAGGGGGGGGGGGGGTTCTGAATACAAGAGAAGATAACGACACTGTGTCAAGCTTGGATATGTGGTACAGGAGAGTGAGGAACCACCAGAACATCCAATCTTGTTGGGCTGGTATTATCTTTCTTCAAGGAAAGGGGCTAGACCACTCTACAAAAGGGGAAGGGGCAGCATCATACTTGGAGGGATACATTACTATAACTCATCGGTCTTACCCCTAGAACAGAAAGGAACACTAACCAAGAAATTAAGGGGGCATGCAATTCAATGGGGCTCCACGCCTTTCCCTCCAAAAACAAAACCTCCACCAGACATTTAAACTTTTTCCAGAAATACATGTATCAAAACAGTTTGGACATTGAAGAAGACATCGTGGTCGTTACTTAACCATTTTGTGAGCCAGAATCCACCACAACTCAGGAGGTGACACATGTCTTCCACCTGATTCACTGCATTGGCTGGATCCTTCACAGACTTAAGACAGTCGTCCACGTAGAAGTTTCTTTTCACCGTGTTGATCACTTCTTCATTGAAGTGTCCACGATTATCCTCGGCAGTCTTCCATAAAGCCAAACTGGCACAACTAGTTAGGTGAAGAAGTCACGTCAAAAAGATGTACGGTCATGCAGTATTCAGCTGGTTCCTAAGTGAAGTCCCGTCTTTCCAACAAAGGAATCTCAGGGCATTTCTGTCTTGGGTGGAATCTTCACTTGGTGGAACATAGACTGGATATCTGCTACTACCTATGGCTACTTGTTCCTGACGAAACCTGGTAAGCATGCCAACAAGATTGTTGGTAAGATCTGGCCTTTAGAGCAATTGTTCATTGAATGAAGTTCCTCCGTATCTCACCACGCAATCAAACACCACTCGGAGTTTGTGTTTCTTATGGAGATGGAGTATATTGTGGTGCGGTAGATACCATATTGGCTCATTTGAACCTTCTTCTTGGATAGCTGTCTCAGCTGATGCATCCGATGGTACGCACTCGACTTCCTTTGCATATTCTTTGGCTATGTAATCACCGACTGTCTCTATGTACTTCTTGCATAGGGCTTCATCTTTTTCCAACTTTTTCTTCAGATACCCAGTTTTGCCTTCAACAAATGATGATTGTTTGGGAGGACAGGTGGAAAACTGCACCACAATAGAGCAACTTGATAGTGGCCATCAACCAACACTGCAGATTCTTTCATCACTTTCAGTGCTCGAAGATCTTCCACCTAATCTCAAACTTGATCGAGATACCCACCAAAGTCCACCCTCCAGAACTGTTTCCACTTTTGTTCGAGGGAGTTGTCTTCAAGGCGAGTAAAATTTGCATGGGAACTTGGCATAGATTGTCACCTCCCGGGCACAGGACCCATAAGTGTCCATCCTAGTGGAGTTCGAACTGGATAGGGTTCTGTTGGTTTGCCGACTCTCTGATCCAAATTCCAAAATGCTTCTGGGGTATCTGCTCCTACCAGTAGCTCCATTTCTCCTTTTTCCATGGAAGGAAGGGTAATGTCATTTAGATGTGGCCATTCTTTTACATCTACTGAGCTCGGGAAACATTCACCTGCTATGGGGAGACTGTCTACAGTCCAAACATTGTCCAGAGTCAATGCTTTCTTGGTCCATTACTCCTTGAACTGACATAGAAACTTCAAGGCTGCTCCATCCTGATCCACCGTAGACAGCTGGAAACATCTTTCAGTCCCGGTGAGACCCAATTTGTCCACAAAACCTTTAGTGCAGAGCGAAACATCACTGCCTTCATCTAATAAGGCCCAGGTCGTTTGTCTCCCATTTCCTCTAACCTTCACTGGTACAACTCTCAGACTAATCTTGCCTCGCGAGGAGTGAGCGGTGAATGGCCGACCGACCTTTTGTCTCCTTGACCTTGGTTCGAAGAGCTTAGGTTATCTTGCTTTTCTCCTTTTCCATTTTCATGCCTTGGACTGTTCCTTTGGTTCTCTTCTCAAGGAGAGTTCTGATTAGGATTAGATGTAGTGTGCAGAAGAGCATGATGCTTCTTTCCACAGTCGTTGACTTCACATCGAGCCTTAGAAAGGCAGCCTGCAGCCAAGTGGAATGGTTGTAAGCAATTGAAACACAATCTCGCTTTTATAGCTATGTCTCTTCTGTCATCCACTCCTTTCTTCTTAAAGTATTTGCAGGACTTGGCATCATGCTTTCCTTGACAGTAAGGGCATTTCCTCTCAGGATGATCATGACTGCCTTGGGCTGGACGTTGTGAACTCTCATCAACCCTCTGAGTTGCGAACACTGTCCCTTTGGCTCCTGCGTCTTTCTTCACTGCTTTATCATTCTTTAGAATTGTTTTCGCAATGTTTCTTCCAAAGATATTGCTGGCCATCTGGCCTGATTCTTTTATGAATGTAGTCATCAAGTCAAAGTTGAGCACTATCCATCTCACCATACTGGTATGGGCTCTCCTTGCCCATTCTGCTTGAAGATGAATCGGTAAGAGTCATTGGATCTTGATTAGCATTTCAGAGCCGTTCTCATCTGTGAGATATCCCATCTCAGATAGAACCATTCCGCAATGCTTCTTATCACATGCAAGATCCCACAACCCTGCGTGGTCATTCTATTTGACTTGTCAATGCTTTAGGATCTTATCTAAGTGAACATTCACCTCTACATGCGGTTGTCCAAACTGTTCCCTCAAGATCCTCTTTGCTCAGCATAACCTTCACATGGTTCCATGAGAACACAGTTGCTATTGCAATGCTATTGCGGGCCTTACCTGAACAGTACTGGATGAGATAGGTAAGTCTGGTCTTATTGTCCAGCATGTTGTGTTCCACAATAATCAGTTCGAAACTATTCATGGAGCTACGATACACAGTGGGATTGCCCACAATAACTTCAAAACTATTCATGAAGCTATGATACACAGTGGGATTGTCATCAAAGCTAACCAAGTCTGGCTTTCAGTTCAATGACATTTATCTTATCTAGGACAGGGCTGATGCTAGGAGACCCATTGCCGACTTGCCGACTTCCTCACTGCCAAGGAAAAAGTTATCACGCCCAACACACCCAACCTTTCCGTTCTTAGCAGTTACCATTACTTTGTCTGTTAGGATGCCCCTCACGAATTGCAACCTCTTTCAGCTGCTCTTCAGACATGTAGGAAGAGTGGTGAAGATTTCCGTTGAGAGTTCTTCCACAGTGGGCCCAGATTCACAAACAGCAAACCAACATCACCATCTCCTTCTTTGAGTTCACCATCCTGGCAGGGTCGCCAGATTCGTAGCACACGCCAGAGGAGGGTGGGGGAATATCTGAATACAAGAGAACACAGAGTGGTACAAAAAAGTGAGGAACCACCGTCAACATCTAAGCTGGTTGGGCTGGTCTTATCTTTCTTCCAAGAAGGGGGCTAGACCAGTCTCCAAAAGATGAAGGGACAGCATCTCACTTGGAGGGGCAGGGTACTACAACTCACTGGTCTTACCCGTAGAACAGAAAGGGACACAAACCAAAATTTTGGGGTTATTGTAATATATATTTATTCATTATTATAATTACCATTATCATAATAATAATGATCATCATCATTATCATCATTATCACCATTATTATTACTATCATTATTATCGTTTGACAAGCATAGGGTGTGTGTGTTCTAAGGAGTACCTCATTGCAGGTCTGTGCTTGTGTTTCCCAAGCTGTGTATTGTGCTGTGTTTTGTATGAACAACTGTAACATCACACCAAAAAGAAAATCAAACTTGATGTATTGCAACTTCTCCGAGTGTATCCACATTGTGTCCTATACGACTGTTGAGTATTTGTGATCACTGTTAATGCAATAGGACGAGTTGAATGGACGTGTGAGATTTTGATACTATAATTGCCCTTGCTAGAGGCTAAATGACAAATTAATGAACTCAAGAATCTGTGGTATAATTCATGGGCGGATTGTCTTTGTGTCACATAACAATTTGTTTCAAGGTGTTTGTGTGTGTGTCCACTTTGTGTGCGTGTTTGTGGGGGTGTTTGTGATTTCTCTTGTTGTTGTCCAAGCAAATGCAGAATAAATTCCTCAAAAGCCTTTTCAAAGAATGCAATAGAATTCACAAAGTTGAATCTCTT
This sequence comes from Diadema setosum, assembly GCF_964275005.1. Taxonomy (NCBI): domain Eukaryota; kingdom Metazoa; phylum Echinodermata; class Echinoidea; order Diadematoida; family Diadematidae; genus Diadema; species Diadema setosum. The sequence continues at coordinate 14,323,923 of NC_092688.1, forward strand.
TGCCAGTAAATTGCCAATTATGTTAGCATCTAGTATTATATAGAGGAATACTGTCATAACAGATTCTTGTTATTCTTAGCTACTCTCCTAAGTTCAGTTTTCATGGTAACGCCTATTTAACACTGCATGTACATCCCAGGAAGTAGTGATAAATCATAATATTCTGCAATGGATATATATATATGGTTACAGTTAGTTATTCCGAAGGTTTTTTTAAATCCACAAATGAAATAAGGTTCATTGTTGCGAAGGTTCGTTAATCCATAAATAAAATACAATTCGTAATTCTGAAGGTTCGTTAATACATGTACACACCTTACTTTTGGGTTAACGAGCCTTAATTTTCAGACTATCTAAGTTTGGAATAACTAACATTATATCATTTTCGGATTAGTGAACCTTCGGAATACTAAACCTTATTTGATCTTCAGATCTACAAACTTTCGGAATAACAAATCTTATTTCATTTTTGGACTAAAGAAACTTCGGCATGATGCCACATGTTCGAATAAACGAACCCTATTTCATTTTCAGATTAACAAACATTTAGGCATAAGAAATGTATGTGTGTCGGAATAATGAACCATATTTCATTTTCGGACAAACGAACCGTCGGAATAACAAACATTGCTCTGAAGAATAAAATTATACAAGGTGTTAATTTCTGGTGTTACACCTAAGGAAATGCATACTCCCAAGGTGGAAACGATTCATTGTGTTGATTGATGCGTGCTTGCTATTTCTATGTAAGTTTGGGGCTATCATTTCAATTCTGATAACTAATATGTTTGGTATGACATGGGAAGATTCACACACATTAATATCCTAATTTTTATAACAACAGGTTTTCATAAATCATTTGCTATTTGCATCTTTTCATTTTTTTTTTCAGTATGAATGCTAAAAAAGTGTAATGATGAAGTATCTTGCTTCCACATGTGACATGTAGGGCCTACCGAAACGAAGCATTTATCTCATAAACAATATTAAAGCGAAATGAAAGGGAAAATGCATGCATACCGAACTTAATGTTTTCCTTGGTTCTCTTGGTGTTCAGTATATATATATATATATATATATATATATATATATATATATATATATATATATATATATATATAATATCCTAATATAATATTATGTACAGGGATATATATATATATATATATGTATATATATATATATATATATATATATATATATATATATATATATATATATATATATATATATATAAATGATTTTATTATGTATTATTTTGTTAGTAAATGTTATGGAACAAAAACATATCTCTCCCTCCAACAGATGAACAACAACAAACAGATACTGTGTTTATCCACAATTATTTGCCCATACACAAATTGTTTTACACTCAGTGTATAAAGAAGCCGTGGACAGTTGAAGTGGCTGAAAGGAATACTACAGTAATCAGAATGAAAATGAGATACCCTTGTAGAAAAAAAGGAAAGAGAGAGAGAGAGAGAGAGAGCAAAGAAAGGAGGTGAGCAGCAGGGGGATGGAGAATATATATATAAACAAATACATATATCATCTGGGTTATAATACAGAACAGTTGTCTATGTAAGGTTCGACGGGAATAATTTTAGTTTCTCTATTTCAGCCCAAAAGAGCCGCAGGGGCATTATTAGATTTTACCGAGTTTTCACGCCGCCACATCACAGCTCGACTGACATCAATATAAAGGGACACCATTATTATTCTCTTTTAATCGTGATAACGGAATGGATTTAGGAAAAGCATGTCAAGTTGTAATTTCATGCTGCAGTGCGGTAAACCGGCATTATCGGAGGGATATAATATGATCTATCTCTCGATCGTTTAGAGGAACACAATTCGGTGCCCAAGATGATTGAAGTTATAAAATCCGCAGATGGTGAATAATGGATATACCAAAGGGGGCGCGAAACCTATCTTGTTTTTAGCAGGCGGTTGGCCGTCTGAGGGAGGTGGTTGGGGATAGTGCTCTTGGCGGAATTGGTGGCATTAGTAAATGCTCCCACTAAGGTCTGAACCCTAGGAAAATCAAGAGATTTTCTGGGTTTAAATAAGAACAAAAAGTAAAACAAAGGTGCGTGTCTTTGATTTCAAACTGTATATAGAGAATAAAAAGTGTAAGGGGGACGGCCCCTTCCATCCCCTCCTCCCCGGTTCCGCATCCTCTTTACAATCATTAATCTTAGTCCCCCCCCCCCCCCCCCCCCCCCTTCTGGTCCCACAGATAAACATGAGCAGCATGCTTTTTTAGTCCATAAACCCGCACGTTGGCATGCAGGGTTTTGCAACTGCAGACACAGCTCAGCGCGGAGGCGTGTAATACGCCCTCGCATCTGCGGTACGTGTGTAACTGGTAGCGCTGAGACGCCGTAATCCCCATCGTGTAAAGCGTGCTGGGATACACGTAATTCACCGCCGGTGAGAGGAAAAAAGGCTCAATGAGTGGTTTGGCTGACGAGAAGCATGTGCGAAAACACGTGTTCCAAAGCGTCGTTTTAAATGGTACCTCTAGGATGAAAACCTATAGCTTTTCGCCTTTCTATGTCGTTTCTAAGTCGAGAGTGTAAATGTGTGTATGCGTGCAGGTATTTCATATACGGAAATATAATTCATCAGCGACAAAGGACAAGGACCTATGTGACTTAGGTGACAATTTGCATTTTGTTACGATGTGAGCCATCGAGGAAAATGCGAATATACGGTTGTTTTGGCATGTTTTCTCCCCAAAATGAGATGACTTATTACATAAGTGCCCCATCTAAAAATGTACGGGAACCTGGCGTAGCCTGATAACACCGCAAGAAAGTTCACACACTTAGAAACACATGAACTTCGAAACGATTCCCTCATTTCTTGCTGCGGTTGAATAACGTATTTTTGTTATCTCCTTGGGGGTGATTATTTGTCACTTTGGGTCCATTTTTGCAGGAAAGTTCAAACGTAACGGGCATTGACGCAGGACCCACCCACAGATTTCACAGGCATTCATCAAAACCAGATGAACACAAAAGTAACAAAATCCTCATCATTTAAGGCGACCTCTTCCGTATTCTAGTTAACAGAAAATAACGTAGCTTGCCCTCCTCACAGTGAATCATACACATAGCACGGAGGAGAACAGGTGGCTTGTCCACCTGCGGACCCTTTTTTAACCGGAAAATATATACATTGGAGGAGACACTAGCTTCTTCCTTGCTTCATGTTTCCATTCAGTTTCCCGCGAGGTATGTAAGAAAACGAAATCAATATATTTGTGTGCTCGTGTGTATTCTACGTTCTGGTGTCCTCATTTATTGCTCTAATGTAATGCTTAGAGTGGACATGGCTTTAATATTGATTGTGCATGCATTACGTCGTGGCCTCTGCTACAGGTCCTTAGAAATTTCGGAGAAATGTTTACTGCAATAGTAATGGTGGTAATTATTTTCGCTACTTATTTCTTTCACATGCATTATACGGCAAAAAAGTGCAAAATTGCCTGGAAGAAAACCACCACAAACAAACCCAAACTTTGCAATTTACCATCTATTTTATCTTTAGATTGTGGCCAAAGAAAGAAAGAAAGAAAGAGAAATTGAATAAAAAGTAAAATAAGATTAAAAAAAACTGCTCCGTGGCAGCAGTTTCATTTCAGTCATATAGCTCTCTTTCGTTTAAATTTGGAACAAGATATGATTTAAATTATTGCTGCCTTTCTGTTACCTTATGATACGAGCTGTTGAATACATGCTTGCTTCTTTTGATTTTCTTCTTCCAGTTCGAGATATGTTTAAAATGCGTCGTAGGTCCCTATTATCACTTTATATCCGGCTTGATTGGGTGAAAGTAAGGAAACATATTTCGAAAATCTTTTCGTTTGACCTGGCCAACATTGCAAAGCCAAGAAAGCGCACAAGTTGACTACACGAGTGTTATTATTATAGTCTTGACGAGTAGGGCGTGTGTGTGTGTGTGCGTATGTGTATGTGCACTGAGTGTGTAACACTTATGCGTGAAGCTTGTTTATTGTACATTTTGTTTTGTACTTTTTGTACTTTTATATACTCAAGTGGATAGTGTATTATCAATCAATAGAATGAAACTTAAAACGAAATTACTACAGCAAATGCCGAAAAAGGTATTTCTTACAGCCACTGCTGGCCGTGAACTACACAGTACGTGCAATTGCGCCATCTCGTATAATGATGGCTTTTCCCCTCCCAAAGCGGAATACACTGTGTGTTCGAAGAAGAGCGCCATCCTGTCCACCGGAGATTGCGTGCTGTTGGCACTATCAACTATACACGTACTTGTACATTGTACTTTACTGGCATGAATTGCAAATTGTTATGTACATAGATATGCACACGTAAACTCACGCAGGTGTATCTGTTCTTACATCGAGACTCCATGCGTTCAGAAATAATTTATTATGATGAATTGGTAGTGATACAAGACAAAAAGAACCAAAACAAAACAAAACGAAAGAATGAGAAGGAAAGCATTACCAATGTGTTTCCAAATATTGCCTCAACGGTCTGACCACGGTGGTCTCACCACCTCCCATGGTCTCACCTTACTTTCTCCAGCGATTCTTACAAACCGATATTGACCAAGTCATATTGTAAGACTCTTTGGTTTATGGTGGTTTTTATGCCATTCTCACTGTAATTGATTTGTCGACTTTACAGTGCAACTTGTGTGATTGCAGAGTCTAAGCTTTCCTTTACATTTTAATGACTGCGTAAAACTTTGCACTTAGCGACCGGCCACGGATACCTAGATCAAACAAGACAATTGCACGTTTCACGATGGCTATTTGCATTAAGAATCATGACTGTTTGAATTAAAAAACAAACAAAGCAAAACTCTTAAACGCCCTAAAATTTCAAGGTGATAGAAAAGAGCTATATAATATTATATTTATATACATTTTTAAGCCAACTAAAGCAACCGAGACTTGATTCCTGTCAATGCACTTGTGTTTCACAAACGTTGTTAATCATATTTATCAATAATCGAAATAAGGGAGTGGAGAGAGACAGAAAGAGTTATGCACACGGAATTGGAGAAGCTGGCGCGACTTCTGTCAAGAAATGCAAGGTGATTCTTTATAGCCGTCCTCAATATCTCAAAAGAGAATTGAGAATGGGACAGAATATAATTGGTGAGATTCACTTCTGAAGACAAACTGCGACGACAAGACAAAGGTTTAAGTGACGTTATTTTATTATGTTCGAAGTGGACCCCATAAAGTGAAGCGTACACTTTGCCTGATCGATGTAAAGGAGTCATTTCCCAATAATAGGGAGTGTATTAATACACTCCCTATTAATTAATGTAATTTCGGGAGCGCCGCGGAACGGGGGGTGGGGTGATGTAGCCCTCATATTTTGGGCTCATCGGGAAGAAAATGAAAAAAAAAAGAAAAGAAACAAAAATCACGTCAAAACCCGTGACTTTCTTCGGGTTATCTGCATATGGGGGGGGGGGGGAAGGGGACCTTTTATCCCCCCCCCCCCACCCCCCCCCCCCCACACACACACTTGGGCGTAACTTTCTCGTATGTCATGTACAATACATGAATGTATAAAGTCAGTGGAAGTTTTCTTGGTCTCAATCAGATTTTCTTTCTTTCTTTCCTTCTCTCCCTCTCTCCCCCTCCGTTCCTCTTTCTTTGTCAGTCAGTCAGTCAGTCAGTCTGTCTGTTTGTCTCGCTGTCTCTCTAGTCTACATTATGTAACTGGTATTGTTTGATTATACTTTAAAATCAGCTTAAACATAGGATGACAATATATAATGAATATTTTCACTTTGGGTATACACATATTCCAGCTGTGAAAAAATCCTGAAGAGTTTTACCGATGAGTTCAGTTATGATTATAGAGATCAAATATTAACAAATCGGGGTGACTGTGAAGGGGATTATGTCATTTTGATCCTAATGGTCTTTGAGCTTTCTTGAACTACTCGTAGCAATTTTACCAGGCCACTTTGTGCGCATATGCAAACGGCATTGGATGCATGCAGCGCCAGTATTAAGCGCGCGACGTCAACACGCCCAGTGTGATGTATTTTAATCGATGCTCCTCGTAACATCCTCTGACTTCAACCAACGTTGGTAGCCACTCGCAGTGATAATTGCAACGGGATAATAATCATATTAATCTATTCACCAGGTCATGTAATTACTACGTAGATTATCGCTATCATGATACTGGCGCATGCGTGGACATGAGTTTTAGTATATGGATATGTAGGGTAAAGATCAGCAGAGATCAGTGAGATGCGAGCACCAACGAAGGAACGTGCCGGGGGCATGAAATGGATGCAATTCATACATCCATGTACAAGTTTGTATTATACTCTGGATTCAGCTGTGGTAGACACTGTATGAAAAATATAAAGCATTGATTGAATGGGATATAATATAGTTGAAAATATTACGGAGATAGAATTTGTCTCCTTAACCATCTCCTTAAAAGTAGTTATAATAGCATGTCGTGTCTCCCTGTGTCTGCATATTTCCCTCCCTTTGTCTGTATGAATTCACTAAGAATATAGGCAATATATCACTTCCTTTTTTTTTTTCTTCATTTGGACTCTTTCGATGTATTTCAACCCGGAGCCCACGTTACATTCTATTTGATGTCCCATGAGGGTCTCGTTGATTAAAAGATGTTTAAAAAAGAAAAACCGAAAGAAACATTTCTTACGAACTACATCCATCATTGATTCATGCAAAAGTGAGAGAAAAGGAGAGCGAAAGGGATATATATATATATGGAGGGAGAGAAAATGACGGAGAAGAAGAAAGAACGAGAATATGAGACAGACAATGCATGATAGTGTTTAAAATTTTAGATGCTACTGCATGATGCCTTTCTAATGGGCGTTTATTTTTTTGCTTTTTATACGACATCGTTAAAAGTCCTGGGGAGGGTAAACGACCCGATATTTACGTCACTTAGACGGCTGGGCTTATCCCTTTTTAATGCCTCTTGTTCAAAGTGGCATTACTGTCTGGCATTAAGAAACGTTAGAAATCCCTTCTTGAAGCATAATATCATTAATTATACATACGAAAAGCTTACTTGCCAAAGAGCCTAAATCAATTTTGCATCATTTCGTATAGTTCTATTACAAGCCTAAATAAACACTCACCATTGTACATTACACTGACTATATAATAGTCCAACTTCCAAAGTTTCAGGAAGTTTGTTAAGAATTGATATGAAATCCATGTTGTCTTTCAAAAGGACCTAAATCCACAACATTTATTTCAAAAGTTCCTATCTCCACATTTTATTTTTCCTGTATCGTGATTGGCTGAAGCAAAGCCACCGTGGGATTTCATGATCAATAGGAAATCGATTCAAAACCAGCGCAGCAGAAATATACTCGGTGTTATCTGCTTTGAAATTTCTAAATCGACTATGTCAATGATTATAATGATGATGGCGGTGGTAATGTTGGTGGTGATCGAGATGATCGATGATGGTAATGATGTTAATGATGAGGGTGATAGTGATGCTTTTGATGATAATGTCGATAACAAAGAATGAAGATGATGATGGAAAAAGGACGGTAAACCCTATTAAGAACTATACATACTGTTCAATGCATTTTTTTTTTCGTTTGTTTAGAGATTTCTGCTACGTTACGTTGGGAAAATCTGCCCTCTGGTAATACGGACAGGGTAGTGAATGTTGATGAAGTATTGGCAAATAAACGACTGAAGCTCAAATTTTGAACTGATTTTTTAAGTTGTTGCTATATGAGCAGGCAAAGTTTCCAGTAGCCAAGTGAACAGTTTAAGCACGGTAGGGGATATAAGAGACGCGGTTTTCCTCTTCATAATAAGATGTGTGTAGCTGTTATCCTGCATTTCTCTCCCCTTTTTTTCTTCAAAAGAGTCTAAATCCCCCCAAAATGATTAATATTCAAGACATCTGCAGATTTTTTTTTTTTTTTTTGAGCTGTCGTATGGTTATTTTGTTACCTTTATATGGTGATGACTCTTAACCATGATGTACAAGAACTTCAGGAATAGAAATATATGAAATTGTGTGGACAAAAAAATAAAACAAACAAACCTTGATTTATTATAATACACGTCATAGGAATCAGCGAAAGTGGATTTGGGCTCTTTTGAAAGAAAATACTTCATACATTTTTTTGTCATGTTGATCTGTCAAAATAATCACTGCCCCTTTTTTTGCTTTCGTCCTGGAATGAAAAAGAACAAAAAGGTTCCCACGAATTAGACCAATGGGAATCCGAAGATTTTGACATGTTTACGGCCCGAGTTAGTCCGCATTTAAGGCTGCAAATAGACACGGTCTCTTTCCCCATGACCTTATACAAAGATTTTTCTCAACCGACAAGTTCACCAAATTGCAGTAGTCCGACTTTTATTGATATTCTGTACAACCAGGAATAACGATGGGATTTGTTTTGAATGTTGTTTGTCGCATGCATGACCTTTCTTCTGCAAAATAAAGCTCGTTTTAACTTTGACTGTAAACCTTCAAAAAGCCTTCACTTTCATATTTTTGCGCATTATAGGACCCCAGTATACCTAGCTACTATGACAACAAAAGCGTTACAATTGAACGTTACAATAACGATGATGTCATATAATAATGATAAATGATAAATAGATTGAGTTTATTTCTGCATCTCTTTTTCATATATAAATGAAACACAAAGTCATCCGAACAAAGGAATTGAATAAAGCTCGTTTGGGTCTAGAAAAGGTGAAAAAGATGTAAGTGATTTATTAAAATGTACGATATTACACTGTATTCCATGATAATACAAAATGAAGACGAGCAGGTGTTATCATTATGCATAATTATTATGCACACTTAAATGTCACATGCACGTGAAAGATCCCGCTTCATTTACCAATGTTTATTCATCTCATCATAGAGCGGGATGTGTAACCCGGTGAAGTGGTCCCGACTTACATCCAACTGGACTCCATGGAAGACCAGCTATCCAGCTGAATATGGGCAATCCAGCCATCTTCTCAGATGAAAAAAGAATAAACAAAGAAGTGAAGACATATACTTGCCTTTAAAAGACAAATCAAGTTAATCACAACACAAGATGTACAACAGAAATACAGGAGACCATAATCTTAAGCAAATCCTTTACGTGGATTTATAATTGTCTCATAAATGGTTATTTTTCAATACGACAGCTTAATTAAGGGGGTAGGCCTTACAATGTTCGAATTATCACTCACTGAGTGGAGAAAGGAAAAAAAATGGGGGAAAATGCAATACTGCATTGTGCAAAAATGTGAAGATTTTGCGTTGAGATAATCTGTATGTCTGTGATGTGAATGTGTACTTTCTGTTCATGTTTGTTGTGTACGTTCAGTTCGGAGCCCTTTATTTTTATTGAAAGTGAATAGAGAAAAAGAAACAATAGTTAACATGATAACAACATGTTCCATTGATCAGTATAGGCCTATCTATTGATTTAGCATCATATCTGGACCCCGTTTTATCAAAATATATAATCGATTTTAAATTTTCTTTCCACTCAGGCTGCCAGAGACTGATGACAGAAATCAACTATATAATCAATTATAACTCTTCATAAAATAAATCATCATCAACAACATCGTCAGGATTACCGATGAAAAATGTAGAAACATAAAAACATAATAGGCTAGAGATCATTAGGTGTGAACGGATAAACTAAACTGGAACAGCAAAGGACAATCCACAATTACGTTCAATACTTTACAAATGCTGCCTAAAAGTATCATGCATCGATATCTATAAACATGGAAAGAGATGTAGGCCTATTTGTCTCGCTTGCCCGATATCATGCGTAATTTGTAATTGGTTTGATAACGAGAAGCCAAGGGGCTTAATTGTTGAACTGAATCTAGTACGCTTCCCCGTATCCAAGTTGTAAGAGTAATCGCTGTGTTTGTGTGTGTGCACGACCGGCGGCGCCACGTTTTTAAAAGTGTTTGTGTGTGTGTGTGTGTGTGGGGGGGGGGGTATGTTTCTGGTGTCACTTTCGGGTTTTTTCAGCTGACAAGAAAAAAAAAAGACCTTATCCGCGCTCCCACTTCAAGTTTTCATCGTCTGTCAAAAAAAAAAAAAAAAAAAAAAAATAATATATATATATATATATATATATATATATATATATATATATATATATGTATATATATATGTATATATATATATATATATATATATATATATATATATATATATATATATATATGCTATGTATTCCTATGTATTGTGCCGGCCCTGCGATTTTGTTTTTGAGTGAGTATGTGTGTGTGTGTGTGTGTGCGCGCGTGTATGTGTGTATGCGTGTGTGTGCGTTTGTGTGTTTTGTTTTTGGTACAAGCAGGGTGGGTTTCATCTCACCTTCCTGGTAGGCCCTACAAGCAGCGAAATCTGTCATTACATAACCATGGTTCAAAAACAATTAACTTGTTATATGGTCATCTGACTTTTCAAACATAATTCCAAAATGCTTTATTCCAAACAACCTGTGATAAAAAGGAGACAAAAAAAAAAAAAAAACCCACGAAATTATGCGCATGATTTCAGATACCCGCAAGATCCTCATCGGACAATCTTGTCTTATATCGGATCACACCAGAAATGTTTGACATTAAACCTGCATAAGAGTTGACCAACACAAGTCGGATTTATCAGGCTGCGATCCGATCTATATACAGTGTACTTCGGTTGATGTCCTGAAGCAAATAACATTGCTTCCGACGAATGACAGATGAGCAAAACAAAAAAAACACACACACAAAAAAAACAACAACAACAAACGAACACACACACACACACACACACACACACAAAAACACCCTCTGTGGAATGGGGGTATAATGGGGTATTGCGCTGGCGGGTAATTATTGGAAGAGAATAATAAATGACGGGAAAGAAATACAGTGGAAGACGATTTTTTTTTAGCCTTTGCTTTTCCAAATACAGTGCGCTTTTATGCATAATCAATACACAATAACGAAGGATCAGTTTTACAGGCTCTCTTTCAACATAATGCATTTTATAATTGTAAATACACCCTCGAAACCCACACTAGTCAAGCACCCATATGTACCAAGTGAGGCTCCAACGCAACAAGACTAGTGAGAAGACACGTGGAAAGACATTTCTAGATAATACTGACGCGTTTTACAACAAGAGAACATACGCTAGCTGATCTGTTCATTCACTACAGTAGTGTCACTATATTTAATAACTTCAACAAGTTTTTAATGATCCCAAGCTTATTATCTATACAAAGTTGTGGAATTAGGTATGAAGCTCTCCTCAGTTTTTTTTTTCTTTTCAATCTGCCTTCAGCTCTCAGGCTTCTTCTATCCCATATGGTGTGGCGTTGTGTAGGTCACGTGTAGTGAGAAAACGTGCTGTTTGTGCTCGTGGACGCCATTTTAGCCGCAGATCGATATTTTTTCCAAGTTTTTTTTTTTTTTTTTAATCGTGTGTTTATAATGATAATACTGAACAAACCAGTCGTGATATGAAAGATTTTTTGACAGTTCCTCAATCGAGTATTTCCTGTCGACATGATTTTGATGAAACCTTCTTTGTCCTTCCTGTTAACACGTTTCTCACCAGCAGGTTCGTTCGTTTGTTTGTTTGTTTTTATCTTGCTTCATTTGAATTTACAACCACAAAATGCACAAGTTAATTGATCTGGAAGCAGAAAAGCATCTTAAGTGTGATAATAACTGAAAGAGGAAATAGTTCCCAAGCTGAATGAGGCTACAAACCACCTGATATTGATCAAAGCCAGCGGTTTTAAAGGTCCAGTTTACCTTGGGGAGCAGTGATTTAAAAAATGTTCAAAATATCACATTTGATGCATACTATGTGTAGGTCTGTGGTATCACAAAACATCCTACCACATAAAATTTTCGCAATAAAGCCTAAAACATAAGGAGATATCAGTGTTTTTCTCAATAAACCGTAACTGTAGACGGTTTAGTCTGGAAACATTTTTATTATAACCATTCTTCACACTTTGTGTATTTAACAACGCTTAACATAGATTATACGGATTCACATTTTTAAAGTGGTTGTTTCTATCCCTAACTCACATTTTAGAACTATTTCAAAGCACATATGCTGGGTTTATGTTTCATCTGCAAATGGTAAATTATGCCTTTAAGCTATTACGTACACTTAAAGTGCATGTACTGAATATCGACTATGATAATCAATAGGATGATGCCAAACGCTGATTATTCTATAAAAGAAGGAGTTCTCGTTTGCAAGAAATCAGAACTTACAGCAAAGGGTGCCAATTAACAGTGTAAATATAATATATAATTTCAAATTTCATTACGTCACACACATATATCATTCAATCCAAGAAAACCTCATTACTCGTTACGTGGATACAAGATTTGAGATTTTGATTGTCGTAAATTCATGGGACATCATTTGATATTCCTCCGTAATCTTAACAGCCAGAAACCTTTGACATTTTTTCCAAGTACTTGAGCACATAATATTCGGCGACAGATCTCGGCAAATAACGCTCGCAAATCGATTTTCGTCGAGATGTCAGCCAAAATACGGGAAAGACCAGAGCAAACAGACCCTAAGCTAACAAAGTCTGTTCTCTTTGAGACACGTAAGCTATCCAACGATCCGTCCAAGCTATCAAATCTCGCTTTAATAAGAAATATGAAAATGTGCCACATCAAATTCCAAGTTTGAAAATTATACCGCGCATAAAGAAAAAAAAAATCACACATGCGCTGTCTAAAAAATCGATTATTCTGTGAGATGCTTGCGTTTCGGAACTTCCTTTATGATGACGCTGAAAATCTAACATCGAAATCAAACCTAGTATAAAGAATAAATCCATGCTGCTCGCCCTTGGATTACGTTGTCGCAATTATGCTGAAGGTGCGTCATAGTTATAGTGGTCTGCGCTATGACACCACCTCCTAATATTTGCCGTAAACGAAAGTTACGGCAAAACAAAACGAAAGTGAAACGAAGTTACGTTTATAACTTTAAAGAAGAAATCCATCTCAAATATAAATAAACTTCAAAAGAAAAAGAAAAATATTTCCGACAGAATGATGCAAAAAAGAATTGGAAAAAAATCAGATAAAAAATAGGGAAAATATGACATTTTGAAATATCACATTTCTTTTTTTTTTAACATTTCTTGACAAGTGCATTGAATATTCAATTGAGCGAGTTGATGATGTCATACCCTCACAATTTTTTAAGAATGTTACACATGAAATTCGGGAAAATTGTTATTTTTACCTGATACAAGTAAATGCATGTTCCTATACCAAGATAAAGAGTTAACATTTGTTCTTTTCATTTTTAGTGGTTTTAAGACAAGTTTTATATTCATACAGCTGAAATTTGAGATTTCTGTCATGTCAGGCTGTATATGACATGAATAAAAATTGTGAGAGCATGACATCGTCAACTTGTTGATTTGCATATCAGTAAGGACTGGTCAAGAATTTTTTCCGAAAATGTGAAATTTCAAAGTGTCATATCTTTCTTATTTCTTATCCGATTTTTATCACTTTTCTATCGTTCTGTAGGGAATATTTTCTCTTTCATTTGAAGATTATTTTGGGGCGCATTTCTCCTTTAATGCTTTCCCCATTCAGGCCTGTGTATATAAAACATTCTGTTGCGTTATTGACGAAATTCTTGCTTTCGTGTAAATGTCTAATTTGAACAAGATACGACGAGCGCCGTTGCTATATAAAATAATAAGTATACATATAGAACATTTTTTGTTCTTTCTATACATGGATTACTTAAAGTATGAGACTATTGGTCATCAGTCCCACAGATAAATTGTATATCGTCTGAGTGCGCTACAAGCATCAAGGTATGAATTATACCAATCATCGATTAGAACGAGCCCTTGAACAATGACTGCTCAATTATTGCGCTGACTGCCCCAATTAAGGTTTGCGTCAGACACACGGCCACATGGGGACAAAGAGCGACACATGGAAACTTTTCAGTGATTCCTCATGTACATTGGCATTTATTTTGTTTTGTTTTGTGTTTTGTTGTTGTTTTATAGATGAATTAGGATATGCTATTATCATGGTATGAATTTGGTATTTTGATTTTCAAGTGATCTACGTTTTACAAGCTCCGCTTTTCAATATATGCCAGTATTTTCCTTAGATATGATACTTTTTGTCATCATTACAAAGTATGCATGGTTTATATTTTCATTAGTTCGTATTGTATAAATACATCATGATTTACATTGCTTGCAAATTGTATTTATTAATGAATGATTTGCATTTATGTAACCATTCAGTTGGATGAAAAAAAAAACACGATTGAATTAACTGAATAAAAATTTCGGTTAGCGGCACGTGTTAAATTTTAGCAAGCAAAAATACCTTTAGGGTATAGCCGTGATTACAGTACGCAGTCGGTGAATTTTCTTTTACTTGCTTTTGATTCTCACATGAGACAAAAACGTCAAAATTTCTGTACGGATTAACTGTCACTGGCTCGGCGGAGACCGAGAATGACTAATTTTGTTCAGTTCGTTCTCAAGCAATTACGACGTCACGAGTATCCTAAGCACGCTCCAAGCTAGTTAGCATGCAGTGCGTATTGCAACGACAAGAACACGACATCCCTATCGATCTTTTTGTTTTTGTTTTTTGTTTTTGTTTTTGTTGCTTGGTTTACAGCTCAAAACTGATTGTTTCATCGCACACATCAGTTAACACATTTGTATGCTGGGTGAATTTTTTTAATGCTATTTCGCAACCCACATAGATCCACCGTCCATGCCTGTATACCATTGGATTTGTGTGCCCATTTTCACGCCATTTCAGGTCACAACCGTCAAATATACGCTCTCTTCAATCATTGAACGAGTTGCACACAAATTGTTTTGTCCGGTATGAAGGGCGCAAGAACTCGTAACAGATTGTGAAAAATCAAGGAGGTTTAAGGGATGGAATTCCAACTGGCTGTAATTATTCAAACAGTTGTCAGTTTTCTATTGATGTTCAAAAGAATTCCACAGGTGCATTTGTGTCCTTGATCGCCGGGTTTGACGGCGCCGTCTTGCTGAGCAATCTGAAGATTAATTTTGAGCGTTGACATAATGTTGGCTATATTTTGCTTGTTCATTAAATGTAATGAAATCTCACATAATGAGAAAGCATATAAAACAAAAGTCAATCCCGTCCAGAAATATGTACAAGAGTGTAAATCAGAACTGTATCAGGTTAAGTTGTTTAAAACTGTACCCTCCTGGAAAGCCGGTTTTATCACTTTTCCACTTAATTCCGACCAAAAAAAAAAAAAAAAACACACACACACACAAAAAAAAAAAATGAAATGGAATAATCTTATAAGTATAATTCTTTATTAATAAATTATATCAGATTAGCGGCCGGGCATGGCCAGTCGAGTAATTTCATTTTTATTTCATCATTTTTGCCCAATTTCTATTTGCGCATCACCGTGTCTTTACCATTATAATATACACGTACCACCTATCTAAAGGCCCGGTCACACTGCCCTAAAGTCGCGTAAACGCATGAATCACGTAAGAAATTCGAGCCTTACGCGATACATGCGCGATTTGTGAAACCTTCGAAGTTGTCCGCCGATGTGCGCCGGATTGGCGCTTTACGCGATTCCAGGTTTTGAGCAGCTCAAAACTCGGCTTCGCGTAAAAGTTTACGCAGTATTGCGCTGTTTTACGCAACTTTTGCGTAGTTTGCGTAGTTCTTACGCAAACAATGCGCGAAATATGCGTGGAATATCAGTGATCGTTCGCAAAAATGTTCCCGCTATCGCGTTCATGCGGGAATCATGCGCGATTCATACGCAATTCATTAGTGATAAATGCGCAGATTATGCGTGGTTTTCCGTGGAACTCAGTCGTCGCGCACAACCACGAATTCGCCCTATTTAGGGCCTTTGCGTGCCTACGCGCTGAAAGTCGGTGGTTTGTTAGTGATTTTTACGTGTTTCTTCCGTAGTTCTTGCGCAATTATTCATCGGCGATTTTCATCGCGTAAATCAGCGAAAATTCTTGACGGACAAGCACGCACAACCAAATTTCTTGCGTGATTCATGCGTTTACGCGACTTTTGGGCAGTCTGACCGGGCCTTTAGTAGGGATAGGGAAAAGTAATTACCATCACAAAGACATATCTTCCTTAGAAAGTGGCTGTTGATTATGTAATTGTCAATTGTCAGTTGTATTCCTATCTGCGCGGCAGATCTAGTTTGGCACATGCTTCAAATATTTTCCAGTGGCGGCATCAAACATGGGTTCAAAGGAAATAAGAAAGTTGTGACTCCATTCTCTTGAACCTCGTTGGAAGAAGCTATCTAGGTCCTACTCGTATACATTCGCATCTACTCTCAGCAATTCGTATCTTTACGTGAGTCATTCGTGTCAGGTCGTGAGCAGTAGAACCCGAGTAACCGACAGAGATCGTGGGGGATCACAGCGCGTCTAACCAGAGCGTAGTGTGTATCTGGTCAAAGGTCGATCGTGATCACCACCATTACATGCGATCTGTCATGCTTTGTACAGATCCAATACAACGATAGTCATTATCATGTCGATCGCAGAACATTTTGAACCGTCAACAACAACAACAACAAAAACTCTCACCATCAAAACAATTGACACGTCTGACACCAGCATCTGATAAGATTTGATAGGATCGCCACGATCACACCACGATTACCCCACGATAAGGACCACCGATTTCAATGTGGTGCAAATCGCGTAATTGTGGGAACATGTAGCAGCATTATCAAGTATTATAGTACAGGCCTGCTCGCTGTCTCATATCTTCACACTTCCACGTGCGGTCGAATGTTTGTTTGTTTGTTTGTTTGTTTTTTCTTTGTGTGTTTCGTTCTTAGGGCGGCCGCGACATGGCAATACATTTGGAAATATTTCTTCTGAAATCTTAATGGTGTTCATGCCACCACAGTTGGTAGCACCGTGTTGTATAATGCGCAGCAAAGTTCTCCATGCATTTGCAATGCCAAAGAGTTTGGCAAAAATTATAATCTGCTTTTTGCTCATAAACAAAGACTTGTGAAAGAGACGAACAACTAAGACATGACAGGCGAAAGCTACGACTGATGGGCCTCTTGCAAAATCTGCCTATCAGGTTTCAGTTGCTTTATAAGGGCGTCTCCCGGCGTTTGAAGAGATCAGTGAAGTGGTGATCGATGTTCTTACGCGCTGACGAACCCACTGATATTAATAGTATCAGTGGTTTTCATGTCCCTGCAATAGCAAGGACGAGTTGGGATTGTGGTTGATTGATAGATCTGGAACGTGCATTGAATTCTGTGATTGGGTAGGCATGTTAACGATAACTAGAGTGTGAGAGTGTATTTCTCTTAAAACAAAATGGAGCGGGGGGGGGGGGGTAATATTACAAACTCTCCTACTATCTTATCCGTAATGTGAGACAAGTTCTTGTATATCAACAGAAGCTGTGCTCGTGTATCATTCTTCATTCCTTCTCATGTAACATAGTACGTTATGCCTGAATTTTTGCAAGCCCCATTTATATCAGCTATATAAGAATAGCACCATGATCGTGGCGACGTATTACACATCACTGTATACAGTTATTATGTTGTTATAGGGTGCTACATGCACAACTCAGGAAGGGACTGACGGATGGAAAATCACCAACCATCAAGTTTCTTTTATCCCCCGAGCACATGCATGATGCACTCACTATTCACTTTGGGAGCAATTTAATGATTCATTTTCATCAGTATATCGGTCCCGACACCACGCTGCATGATTATGTAGATTGGTAATCAACTTGCTGGCATGACCAAGGTTCGTGAAGCTCACATTTCAAGCTTTCAGCTTGACACACATTGATGTCAGAACACTGGCTCAACATCAATTTGTCATACGCCCCTGCAACAGCAACTGATAATTAAAGAATAGGGAGGAAGGGAGAAAGACATTAACCCTTTCACCCACACACCAATCCTCACACACACGCACGTTATGCAGACACACTCACGCACTAACTCATACATACACTTTCAAACATATCTTAATACACACATTTTAAGGATACCTATTTACATGAAATACATGTAGTCGTCGCGACAGTTGCAATTGATTAGGCGACGTCTATGGAACGTCTCCAGAGAAGGTGCTAGCAACCGTAACTGTTTTCTAAGAGGATCGCCACTGGTACCATTTTCTTCATCTTCTCTATAGCATCAACTGCTGCCTCAGCACCCATAAACTATGCTTAAGCTGCTACAACTGCTTCATCCTCCTTCTTTTGCATGCCCTTGTGCCCCCCCCCCCCTTCCCCTTGGGTGGCATTTGGTGGATGATGCACTTTGGATTTGGAACTATCTCATTGCAAGACAAGACGCGGCCTCTTCCAAGAAAGGACAAGGAGCAGTAGCCATCATAACAGGGTCAGCTATCAAATGCTGTAGACCTTGACAGGGATGCACCTGACTTGGACAAGGAGTGAAGGAGTCTCGATGACGCAAGCACACGGTCAGTCACGTGGTCTCTAATGGGTCAGACAGAATCAAGCAACGTCGTTATCATGGAGATGTCGCTGCGTTGTTGCTGCAACGTCATCTTTGTCTACAACTGTCCTGCTGGAAAGAACAACGAATCACACGGTGTGAGAAACACAGTGTGAATACAATGTGAAGACATGAACACAGTGTGAACATAATGTGAAGACAATATGAACACAGTGTGAACACAGTGTAAAGTCTCTTCACGCTGTTAAATTCGAGCGTTTTAACAGTGTGAACACATTGTGAATCATCAATTCACAGTGTGACACAGAACATTCATGAGAACACTCTGTGAAAACCAAACCACCGTGTGAAATTATCTCCACACTGTTAAATTCGAGCGTTTTCACATAGTCGACCATGTGCTCACACTGCAATGTGAACACACTGGGACATTGTGTTCTTTCCAGTAGGGTGGTCTTCTATAGAGAGAACGCGGAGAAGTCTCCTATAGTCGCGGCCAAGTTTGTCTCTGCGACATTCCGCAGCTGATGGAGACGTCGTCACGGAGACGTCTCGGAGACCTGGTGGAGACTGGAAAAAGTCTCCACAAAGGAAACAAATAGCATGCATGACTTCTAACGCGACTCTCCGAAGACATGACTAGTCTGCAGAAGACTTCGCGAAGATTGGTGTTCGCGGGGTTGGACTATTCCTTTGAGTGATATTTTACCCTCAAGATTGATTTTCCCGTTGTTGTTGGTTTTTTTAAATGGTAATTTCATCATTTTGATTGTCGTATTCATGTACATGAAATTGTTTTCCTGTTACAATTTCATTTTGAATCTCTTTATGCATGTAATACCTGTGCAATTCGACCTTTGGTCACCAGTCAGATTTCAATAATGACCTCTTTCAAAGTCAATTAACTGCACTACTATTGTTTACAAACAAATTACAGGACAGTTCCTATCTAGAGCACGGCGAGTGGACTCAACCAAAACTCTTTTGCACGAAGTGTCCAATTTTTCCTCAAACTAACAGCAAAAGCTTCTCCGTTTATTTTTTTTTCTACAATAATGGAACGCGTGTTTTTTGTCTGAGGATACTCATCCTTTAAGCCGTGGCGATTATCGAAACCATGGCCATTTTACTGTCTAATTGCGAGGGAGATTTAGATTCCATCCGGTGATATGAATCGGTAGGAAGAATATGACGTCACCACAGAGGTTATAACCATTTGAACGAAGTTCATGGGCAAGATTTATCATCACTTGCCTGGTACTGTCGAAAGGGTCCCGATTAAAAATTGCATGGTCTCGTGCATCCCCTAAGTGATGGTAGCTGGCTGTCAGAGCATTTTGATGAAAAACACCGATATAACTTAGGCTGAGTAAGTTGGAATTGTTTAAGAGTATAATCTTTATCATAGTCTGCTAAGTAATTGCAGTGATTTACGAAAATGTATCAAGGAGGCAAGGGCTCCCGGAACCATTGGGGGGGGGGGGTAGGGGGCTGCAGCCCTCTAATCCTTCTTTTTGATTAACACAAGCCAAATTTTTAAAATATCAAAAAGTAATTAGGATGCCATAACAAAACCCACCATGAGTCAGCGAGGGTTCCACCCAGATATTCTTTCCGTCGAAGGGGGATGGAGAGGGGTATGATTGACCCTTGACCACCCTCCCCCCCCCCCCCAAAAAAAAAGCGTTTCGTGATCGCCTGCTAGGTGAAATCTTTAGTGGGTCTGCAGAAGAGAGTTGCCTCCCAGAGTCACTATCATAATTATTATGGAAATTATATGCAAAGTGCCTCAATGTTTTGATTTCTAATAGGCGGAGAGCTTTCCTCATTTTGGCATCAGGCCTTCAAGTTATTTCCAGTGCACGCAGGAAATGGAAGAGGGACTTAGGTAGTCATCAGCATCCCTGGCAGCCTGGCCGCACCATCATCAACAAGATATGGCGAGTCACGACTGAACATACTACTCCGTCTACTCACAAATCTCTCTCATCATCGGCGATCGCTAATTGATGACTGAGTAATCATTCTTTCTCTATTATGGCTCCATCCTATATAGATTAATATTTTGTGTGTTTGCACGTGTGTGTGTGTGTGTGTGTGTGTGTGTGTGTGTGTGTGTGTGAGGGAGTGCGTCTGATACACACTCGATCCCCTTTTAGTTAATTTCTCTTTCATTCTGGTGAGGGATTCTGTCAATCTAATGGACAAACGATCGGCCGTATAGACTGCCATGTTTGCCGGGCATTATGATTGCTTGGTATCACGGCCATCTTGGATCATGTCATTTGCCCGGGTAAGATAGATCGCCTACGCCAAAGCAGTATTAACAACTTTGTGAAAAGCACACGGTAAAACCGGTATGTTTTCTCAGAGAAAAAAAAAAAAGAGGAAGAAAAAATATCGTGCTCCCACAATAAAGAGAGTATTTAAACAACAGATTATGGCAACCGGGATACAATAACGCACACTGTAACCGTGTTTCATATTTGCCTACTGTTTAGATTCGATCCCAGTGCAACCTCATATAACTGACAAATTAGTCAACTTGTCATTTATGCCATATAGAGCTTCTATGTTCCATGTTTATACAATAGGAATGGTAGAAGATAATGTAGTAACTTCAGAGAAGTTACGCACTCGGGCTTCATGAACACAAGATCTATCACTTCATCTATCTGTCAGCAAAATGAAACGAAACATTTTGTGACCTTTCACATGTGACAGTTTTCTACATCATGTGCTATAGAGATAGAGAGAGAGAGAGGGGGGGGGGGGGTGCTCAACTCATTACATACAGAAGCAAATTTAAAACGCCACAACAAACCTGTAGAGATGATGTGCTTTGTGATATACGACAGGCAGACAATCTTTCAATGGCCATGGGGGAGTCCAAAGTGGATGGATGTGTTCGATCAATTACACACCCTCCGACTCGGCGCTCATTATCATCAACACGCAGGTCGTGCTCAGCATGGGATATGGCGCGGACGAGAGATGTCCCACGTGCCTGGCAACCGACGCATCGCTGGTAACTTTACCATGGCAACCGCATGGAACGTCGAGTGCGGCGCGATCGAATCTGAGAAAGTCAGTATACCGAAATTGTGCTTGCGACTCGCATTGAGAGAATGAAATATATTCGCAAACAATGCGAAAAGATCGGGAGTTCTCTTTCAGAGGAAATTAAAAAAAAACCCCGGAATTGACGAACAGTGATGAAAAGGACCTCGATTATTATTGATGTGCGTTGTAATTGGCAACCCTGAAAATGGAAACCTCGGAATCGATAAATCTCTGTCTATAATAGAATAACTCCTATGGTCTATATCGGGGATGGTTTGGTGGCAATAAAAGATTTATTGAGTTTCTGAGTCCCCATTGCTTCCCCCAACTAAAACAAGATTTTCGCTCAGACAGTACAAAAGGGCGCATCAAACTTTATTACGTTTCCGCGTGATGTACCAGAAACGAAAAAAAAAAAACCAAAAAACAAAAACAAAAACAGAAACAACTCGCGAACATAATCCGAATGTACTGTACGATTAATCAGTGAGTCGTTGAAAACATCGGCGTGCAATTAATATTGCATACGTTTAATGCTTTTCCATATTAGATGCGTTTTGTGGAAATCTACTATTCAAAGTAATGTACGTCAGAGCAACCAGCGAGCGGAACGGAGAACAACTCTTGAATTAGACATTACTGATTTAAAAACAAACAAACAAACAAACAAACCCAAACCCAAACAGAATAAAAGGGAAACGCGGAAAGTTAAATGTAACATTTTGGTGAAATTTCATATCTGTTATGCATTTTAGAATAAAAAAAAAGAAAATTGCATGAATTCCTTTCTGCAGTGTGACAAATCAAACTTGCATGAAAAGAAAATTATGGAACTGGAAGCGAAGAAGCTTGTTCATTATACTCTCGAACGGGTCACAGAATCACACATCATCCTCGTTTGATACTGCATGCGCCCTTGGGTCTGTGAAAAGCTTTTCAACTTTAGTTTTCTAAATCTTGTATGTATTACATTTTGTGTTATGCATAAATATTGGAAAGCAGCGTTGCTCGATCTCACTCGGACTTATATAATATTGATGAACGCATGCTGTCACACACATAATCCTGCACAAAATAATACTTCATACATCACCAGGGCAAACATTTTTTTTTTCTATACACATACAACAAACGCATGCATACATCACACTTTGATGGTGAAACATGTATCCGAAGGTTCCATGATAGCTTTATTCCTGAAAAAAA
This sequence comes from Diadema setosum, assembly GCF_964275005.1. Lineage (NCBI taxonomy): Eukaryota > Metazoa > Echinodermata > Echinoidea > Diadematoida > Diadematidae > Diadema > Diadema setosum. The sequence continues at coordinate 14,346,758 of NC_092688.1, forward strand.
AGGTCATAAATCTTACTTCCAATATTAGGATAAACAAGTTTTCTCATAGACAGTCACGTGACTAGGATTTATCTGACGCTGATGAGCGTTTGCCCACACTGAAGATCTGGGGGCGTTTCATGAAGGAACATGTCGGATAAAATGTCCGACAAGTCAATTATATCCGACAAGTTCAGTGAAATCAGCCAATCAGACTAAAGAATTTCTCAAAACTTGTCGGATACAATTGACTTGTCAGATATTTTATCCGACAAGTTCCTTCATGAAATGCCCCCCTGTTCTTCCATCAACTGACAAGAACAAGATAACGAACGAAACAGACACGAAACTGCTTAATAGCCGAAAGAAACAATAGAGATAAACACATAGAAAAAAGAAGTTAAGATAAGCGCACACACACACAAACACACACAAACACACACACACACACATGCATATAATAATGACTGTTTATGAGTGTAATGGAGAGTTTCATTTCTTGTGGTGAATGAAAGATGAAATGATCAAAGATTTCATCTGTCACCAAATAAACTATTCTGTCCATTGCACGAATGTAAAACATGTATTTTTTAAGTTTTATATAAAACAAAAGATAAATGTTTTTCATTCGTGCAATGGACAGAATATTAAATTTTCATTCGGTGAGAGATGAAATATTTGATCCATCTTTCACCTCATGAAACTTCCATTATTTGTATAATATATATATTTGTAAATAAATAAATAAATAAATAAATATATATATATATATATATATATATATATATATATATTCATATATATTATATATATCAACCGAATTACCAAACCATCTCTGTTGTAGTTTCGCATTTTGTTTTAAGTTTAGCGATAGGAATAAAGAGAGTGAGAGATGAAATATATAACAAGAGAAAATCGATCTTATCTTCTTGTTCTGATATGAAAAAAAAAAGTCTGTGACGTAACGTCAAACAGCGATCGCTTGTGCGTATTCGGATATTATCATAGATTATGAAATCGAATTAACGGCGGCAACAGCTGTACACAATGAATGGAAACATACAAGTGGCTCATCGTTTCACCAGTTCATTGATTTAATATCAATCGGTCAATCATTTCACTGGAATCATAAATAGGAAAAATGAGACGGAAAGGAAGAAATGGAAATGAAATGCGATACATGTGGAGTACAAATTAGAAGCAATATTTACAGCTATACCAAGAAGGCACTTCTTGAAGAATTTCCGCGAAGCTGTGTTAGGCTTACAATACTCCTTAATCACTCATGCAACGTGAAAATTTCACTAGTTACGCATATACAATATCTTCTCAATGTAGTAGTAGTAGTAGAAAAGATGACGATTTATTCGCCTCATTTCCCGTGATCTTTATCTTCAAATTTGCATAAAATATACAACATTTTGTACACTCCAATTTTTCAGTGATTATAGGACGGACGTTTTATCATAAAAAGGCAATGTGATGAAGAATATGAAGAGGCATACATGTGAAGTAACACGCACGTGTTATTTTGCTAAAATGCGGAAAATAGCCACGTTCAGAACCCAAGATATTTCAGAATAGGTCTCTTATTTTTTTTTAAATTCAGCTTTGGCTTCCTGTTGCAGAGAATCAATGTGTTTCTGCCTTGATCATAGTGTACATAATTCACATTTTAAACGCGCACTAATCGGAAATCAGCAGTATGGGGCCAATGTTAAGAAACAAAACAAGAAAAAAAAATCGAACATAATCATTCCACCAATTGTCCAGTATAACCGTGACCCACACTGACACTATAGACTTATTTCCTTAAATGTGATGTTACATTTGCAAGTCGACATTCTTCATACGAAAAGATAGCAACCTGTTAACAAAGTGTCAACAGATATATTGCCCTACGGGACTGTAACAACACATTGATCATCATCAAGCGTTGGGCTTTAATCGGCATTATTGACATTCTTATCACGACGAAATCAGTTTTTACTCTGAATACAATGTGCCTGTTTTTTTTTTATCGTTCATGATAAAATAAACATAATATCCGTGCCATTTTGCCCTATTTGTAATCCGATCCGATTACAGTCTTGTCACTAATATTCAGAGGTGACAACCGATGAAGGTTGGATAAACATCGATTTAAAACTACAAGTCAAGCAATATTATATCCTATGAGTTTTAAAACTGATTGATCAGATAAAATGGACAAACACCTCGTTTAGATTACAGGCGAATGTACCCAATATAGAAAACTGACTTGCTGTACATATTTAAGGCAAGCCCTATTTTGTCTTCCCGAAATCACCAAGCACGTATGGTGTGTCACTGCAACCTCCAAATGAATCCACTTGCTTGTCACACGTGGGATTATAACATGGTAATAGTCACTTAAACGATCACAAATGACAAAACCAAAAGTAATAGTAAAACTATTTTTGTTTGTTTGCTTTTTTTGGCTATAGTACACATTTGACCTTACACATGAAGTTTACTCTTTTACAAATGATTTCGGAGAGGCGACGACGTAGATATAAATTACCATGGTTACACGTAACTTTCAAAAGGCATCAACTCCTACGAACACCTTGTTCAAAGCAGCGAAAATGCGATGAATGTACGCGATTCCTATTTCCAGAACAGCATGAAAAGATTAATAAAGCAAACCAGTCCAAAATAATGCAAATTCAAAAGCAGAGGTTTCGTCTCAACACTACATGCTTACACTATTTGAATCTAAGTGGTCATTGCCAGCAAATGGACAGCAGACTACACAAACGAAGAACGTTTTTTTTTTGTCAATCTCTGTCCTTGACCCTTTGATGATTGCATATCTATCCTTCCGTAGTACGATTTCATTTTATTCTCCCGCCGAGTACTGTTTTTCATTATTTTCTTTTTGTTTGTTTTCAAGTGACGACCACCTCTTACTTAAATTGGGTCGAAAACTTGTCGCACAAGCGCCGTGCAAACACGATGATTTGTGCTCGGAGTTTGCCGTTGTCATGGAAACTATGTTGCCCCCTTTTCAGCACTCACGTCCCGCTCCCGGGATCTGGCAGATTGTAATGCCATGCAGTATTTTAGATTGGCTTGATTGCTTTTCTGTGGTCTCTACATGCATATTTGACACATCATTATTTCATATTTCAACGTTTGCGAGCACACGCGTAGAAAATGTGTTGTGGATGATAGTGGTTCTGTCGCGTATATTGGGTTGGACTGGGATGGAGGATGGGCAAGTGAACAATTGGTATCGGACCTGCTTCTCAGCGCTTGCATAGCCATTACACAATGCATGAAAACAGCGAAAATGTACCGTTAAACGATCTTCATGACCTGGAATAACAATTGATAAAGCAACAGAAAAAAAACCACCTTTTTTTCTGTGATTCCTTTCGTGTCATTATATATAGACCGATTTTAAGGAATGGCAAGAGCAAGAATTTTATAGTGGTATAATGGTATGGATACAAACGATGCATTGACATGATTGAGGCTTATAATAGTTGATCAATGGTGCACCAGGAATTAACCATTTCGCAAAGCTCTGTACAACAATACTAATAGGTACATACTTCTTGTATTTATACTTAATATAACACCCTTGTGTCAGCTAGGCATCGACCAATCCGTTGCTATAGATGCTACGAGTTGCTATGGTAACTCAATCAATGTGTAAATTACAGTAATATCTGATCCATATATATGAAAAGGAAACAGGTTGTTTGACTTTAGTTTGCATGATGGGGGTGAGGTCGAGTTCCTTCACCGTGTTCACAGAATAGTAAATCAAGAGCAATTATAACTTTGCCCTCGTTGTCTCTATCGAGGGATGGAAAGGGAGTGAATCTTGGGATGGTTACGGCATGAATAGAAATGAAAAAAAATGAAGCAATATTATTGAAATTGATAAGCCCATTCTTCAATCACACGAAGTCACACGGTGTGTCAACCATTGGGAAACACCCCCGAAACAACCCCGTTGCGATCAGTGCTAATATACCTCTTGGGGGAGAAACTCGATCGGATCATCTCGGTTCTTTATTCCTGATTCGTGATCATAACTCTCTCCTGGATTACACATCAAGACTTCTCAGCGTCCTATTATCATGATTATAGCCTATACTTCTACGAGCTATACCTTTGCGGCGGCATGATATACAGTTGCCACCGGAGGACTCCAAACGCCAGACACATGCATTAGCTTCGATCAGACACCTGGTTCATCCCTGCGAAATTTTCATGGCATGTATTTTTATTGTTTGATGTGGACGAAGCATCGATTGAGCGAGATAATACTTTTCTCACTACACCTCTCTATAGTAGCCATTGGCACTCATTAATACTCAACGCTAGACGGTTGTAATTAGCAAGAGCAGTAGTCAAGTATGTGGAAGCTGCAATTTGTTCTGAATGTCCATGCAATTACTCTTGGCGTGATTTGCGATTACTGAATGGCCGACCCTCGATCGTAAATTGGAAACGCCATATAAAATGCCGGATAAAGGTTTTGTTCCTGTATACCCCTGGGTTATTATGCGATAGTGACTGTATGAGACGATACACCTGAACTGCTGATTAACGGACACTGTAGCTGCTGATAATAATATGGGCAGCCCTCCATGTATGCAGTGTTACTTTGTAAATAGAGCAATTAAAAGCATCGCTTGGCAGTTGACGTTTTCGTGATTTACATGCGATTTTGAATGAGGGGGGGGGGGATCCAGAGATTATACCGTATCCAAATTACAGGAGCATGTTATAAACGACCTCAGACAGTTGCAGGTACAAAGTGCACTTGCTTCCCCTGATAGATCTTCCATAAGAGGTAATCAGGACAAAAAATACTACCGTAATCACTTAATCACCCTCTTCTTTCCCCTAACTGTTTCCTGCAGGAGTCACTTTCTGGTTTCAATGTCAGTGTCGCTATTTTTGTTTCTTTTCTTTTTTTTTTTGTCGGCATGATGAGAACCGAATCAGTGGACACCCATATATATACATATATTTTTTTTTTTCAGATATGCACGGTTCCCCTAACCTTCGAACTTGCGGGCTCTGTATTTTGTGGTATATAGATCTTATACTACTCATCGGCCACCTATTTTTGAACCGACCATCTTCGAGCAATGGCTTAAATTCTTGGGTTTGCAATTTCTATTAAAAAAAAAAAAGTATGCGTGGTGGGACAGCGAAATACGCAAAATATTAGGGGGGAACCTATTTAAAAAAAGAGAGAGAATTGAAGAGGAAACGTGTAGACAGAAGTTAACAGAATTTAAGAAAAAAAATCCTCATGATTTCTATTCCAAATGCAAAAACTGTATGAATTAATGTACATTGATTTTATGACGTCTTTCCAATTTTCAACACGTTCTTAATCGATATAGGATAGGATAGGTTAGAATAATGAGTATTCATATAGCGCACAGTCAATGACAATGAAGAACATCACTTATGGTTTCCGTCAAGATTTCCGTGTCTAACAGTATAAAATGCGAGTCAACAATCTTGAGCCTGTTTCATTAGTCTGTTGCATTTTCTGTGCAAGTGACACGGAATTAAGGTAAAACTTATATTTTTTAAGACACGATCTAAATGATATCAATAGGCTGTCGATGAGTAGTAGATCCAATCATACCAACGCCTTACGAAACGGAGATACACTGTAGTTTAAATTTGATACATGTACTATCATTATCCCCAAAAGATTGATGGAGAGCACTGCGATATGATTACCAAAATTCTCTCTTTCTTTTCACTCGAAATTCGCTGTGAACGTCTATCGTTGATGAATTCAGGCTTTATGGATGCGAAATTGAAGGATAATTATGTTTTCGTTGTTTACTTGCTTGTTGTTTGTTTGCTTGTTTGTTTGTTTGCTTGCTTACTTGCTTTCGACAAACAAAAGGGGGCTCTCATCAAATTCTTTATCATATTATTTGTTGATTTCGCTGACTATAGATTTCGGGTTATTAAGCCTCAATCAAGACAAAGGAACGATCAAGTACCACTGATATTTCGCTGTTATCATAATGATGATAGTAAAACAATGATTATAGTGATAGCAATATGATAGCATCATCGTTATCACTGATTTTACATAATAAGATAATAATACTTTTTGCAATAGGGCCTACTACCAATAAAATGATGACGATTAAAGCACTGATAAAAAGTAAACACATCAGAATTCTCAAGACAGAATCTGTTTTGTCTTATTCCCAAATATCGACATGGTAAAGAGGCTGCTTGATTGCTATAGACGGGAAGTGTGATTTCGAACTTCTGCGGCTCAGAATTTAGTTTCGTTTGACGAAAGCAAACTCATTTGTCTTTGCGCATTAGCAGACCAAACAGAACATTCTATACTCAAATAGGTTCTTATGCTCACATTCTATACTCCAGCTGCGGTTTGCGCACTCCATCCAACGTTGCCATGGAAACAGATGGGATGGCGAATAATTGTAAGCTGGAGGAGGAAGGGAGGGGCACGTCACCCGCCCCCTCCCCCCAATGTGGTTAGCACACGATTTACTCTTTAACATCAGGTATAAATCGTAACTTCTATGGACCGAATGCAGAGAGACAATCTCAATCTATACTTACAGATTACGCAAGTTTTGACTGCCTGATGTGCGTTTCACATCGCGTATGCCATCAAACATCCAACTTTGAACTCATGGTGGCGCGTGCATAGTGTGCAAACAAACAGACAGACAAACAAACAGTTGGGCCTATACTTCTACATTTTACCTTTTTATCTTCTCTGGAATCAGTAGCCAAATTATCTCAGTGTTGTTCATTGCGATCACTATAGTATAGTTTTGTTACACCCCGTATATATCGGAGATTAACGAGACCATTAATATTGCTCTTTGTGCACAACGGATTCGACTTGAGACTCCGTCCACAACGGCCTTTATACTGCTCAAGCTCTCCAGCTATTAATGTCCAACTCTCCTTTGTGTTCAAGCTGGACCTCAGCTAGATCACCTTCATGTCATATTCAGTCCTTCCTCAAGAACATAAAACAGTAAAATGATTTCATAACTTGGAAATGCAGTGTTTACGTTATGAGTTTGCCCTCGGGAGCGGCGGTTAAATCCTGTTGGTTATAGTATCAGTCCTTTGTTGTTACAACAATGGATGAACAATTTAATAATATATCATGCACCATTAAAATCATACTGCAAGTATCGGCTGATGGCAGTAGCTAGAACATAAAAATGATGAAATAACTTGGTAATACTGTATGTTATGAATTTGTCTTCGTGTATAGCGCTGGTGGCATCCTGTTGGATTTGTCGGTCCTTTGTTACTGTATGGATAAGCGATTAAATAATGTATCACGTATCATTAATCATACGGTCACAATAAACCGGCTGATGGCATTTGTCATTTTTATGGCCTTTTCTATGATTTCAGCCTATAAAGCCTTGGAGATTCTTTTTTTTTTTCTAATTACTCTACCATGAAATTATGGAAAATAAGCTATCAATATATATATATATATATATATATATATATATATATATATATATATATATATATATATATATATATGTATAAGAGATAAAAAGATATACAGCACCACACAAGGTTACTGAAATGTGCTTCTTCGTTTTTTTCCCCTGATGCGGGCTCAAGCTAAAACAGAGTTCTCAGAAGGGCTCAAAATTTATCCTCCAACATCTGGAAATTGCTTGCAATATATCGAAAGGCTCGACCTAGAAACGTGTCTGTCTGACGCGATTTGCCAGGATAATGAGTTACTTTGGAGTATTTTGAGACCAGACGAAGTGTAACACAATTTTGATCAAAGTACACGACTTTTATTCCTCGGTAGGGGATAAGTAGAACGTGACTAGTATCGTAATGATTAAATTGTGCCCTAGCAGTAGTATTGAATCGCGTGCAGCTAGCAAGCATGCGATTCACTCTTGCGCCGTGGATACTGCTATGGCCCGATATAATTTGTAATCGATGTAATCGATTATGCAACATCACGATGCAAGCACGATAGGGTTTATATGCTCTGAGATTGTAATACTTCTGGCGTTTACTTTTTTGGGGTCATATTTCGCATTTCCGTCGGAACCCGACTGAAATCTTGTTACCACAGCTATATTTTACACATTTTCATGCATTATATCTCAAATTTTAGAGGAAAAAATACAACCCGACAGTTTACGCACTCATAATCATGGAAACTATATTTTTCAACCTTTTATGAACAGAGCCCATTACGCAAAAATCAAAAGTAGAGGCAAAATTGAATGATTGCCTCCTGTAACAAAATGATATCATAATGATACCATTTTTTTGCCAATCCTTCAATATAATTATTATTACAATTTTTTTTTTAGAGGAAGCAACAAATTGTTGTACTCTGAAGACATTAAGTAAGGCCACTCTGTTTATACATCAAGAGCAGACTTGAAAACAGAAGTTCTTCGCTGGAAAACACAATTATTTCGCTGTGTCACCTGTGTCCACCAATGCGTAAAATCTGTCAACATTCTGACGTACATAGGAGGTTCATTTAAAGAGGCTTATCCAGCTGACGAAAGTATTTGTGAAATAGCTTGCAACGTGGGATCGACTAAAATTAGCTCATCGTGTAGATGCATGGGAGCATATTATACCCAACCACGAATCCGAACTGGAGAGGAGATTCATGTAAACATATCACAGTACGTAAACCACCGCCGAAATTCGATGGATTCCTATTTTACCACACTAATCGCAATAGCGATTATATCGAATTTGCATAGCAGACGGCACTGTGCTGCGTACTTTGTCAACAATGATTCCGATTAATTACATCACAGTTGACATTGATTTTGTTCAACCAGTGTTTGCGATGTGTTCTCATTCAACGTCCACTTTCATTTCATATTTAAAAATATCATAATGAGACGTCATCATGAGAACAAGAACTCAGTGTTTGACCATGATGACGCTATTTCAAGGCAGAGATATTCAATGTTTCAGAACTCTTAGCATATCTATGTTTCACGATGATTTACAAAACAAAGGTGTAATATACTGAAATGCGTCATGACAGCGAGTACGGTAGCATCAACGTATAATCTCGTCGATATTATACAATCAAAATGTCAAAGTATCTGATTCCATTAATGATGAAAAAAGAAGAACTCTTCGGCTACGTCTTGTTCTTGATTGAGAAAAGGTGTTACACACCTAAGCACACGCAAGTACACTCTAATTCAACAGCTGAACAATATTGCCCTTTTGCTCAAGTATTTTACACAATGCACATGAACAAGTGATTGCATACAGTGTGTTATTTAGTTTAATCATGGTTCATTTTTGCTCATCTGATCCGATGTTTCAATTTGATCCTTTTTTAATTCCGACGTCAATTGTTATTGCAAATATCGAAGGCAATTATGAATGGATTTGACAAAGCCGTATCTGCTACATGATATGAATTAAGTCTAAAGCCATTCTGAAAACTATAGGATGGTAAACGATCACGATGCAATTACTTGGCAACGTGATACTGTAAGATGTACTGCAGTCAAATTCCACGAGACCGCATAGTTATCTACGTAAATATTAAAATATGCCGCAAAAAATGGTATCAGTTTAGTTGTCAGTGCAACGTAACATGGAACTGCAGACTCATCAAACGGTACAAGCAAGAACTAAAGATGTATCCGGCGAAAATGACGATAGCAACAGAGCACATCAATACGCGTTTGACGCTGACTTAATACTACAAACTGTAACCGCAGCTTCTATTTCCGTTCGAGTAGCTGCGGTTGTATGTTGGCTCTTGTCTTGCAATCAGCTGTTATCACCGGGTACCTTGTGCCACCCGTATCGTTCATGCGTCTCAACAATAGCTCGGAAGCTTTCCTGAGCTTCTTGCTTGTTGAAGGGCACGTCGCTCCTCACGCCCGGCTGCACAATTCGGCCGTCGCCCGCCACCAGAGTTGCCCCGAGTTGCAGAATCACCGCGTCGATCGTGTACGCGCTGGACCATCCTTGCGGCGTCAGCAACTCCATGCAAATCGCGCCGCCGTCCAGCACGTAGCCGTACTCGATGTGGGGGCTGACGACTCGAACGAACGGCGGAGAGAACGGGAAGTCGTCGGGGAAGGCAATGTTGAACAGCACGTGGTCGATGTTATGTTTTTTCATGTCCTTTGCCAAGGCAGACGTGGGGTGGATGTGGTAGAGCTTCACGTTCCACTCCGTCAGACTGTCATTAACGAGTTCAACAGCATAGGGCGGACCAGTCAGGGTCTCCATACTCATAAACCCTCCACCGGCTATCGCTTTTTTAATCGCTTCTTTCCCCTTCTTATCGTCTTTCCCGCTGTTCTCTTGTTTGCTATCTACAGTAGATGAAGAACTAGCGGACGCGGCAGCCTCTTTGTCATGATTGCTGTCTTTGCTAACTTTTCTTCTACGTTTGTCTAACATTTCAGATTTTTCTCTACTGTCCGATTTAGATGTTGACTGTTCTTGCCGCTGCGCGGGATTATTTGTTTCCACACTCGATTTACTCCCACTTCCATCCACAGGAGAAATCGCGTCACTTTTTCGCGGTTGACAGTCTCCATGCTCTCCACTGCTTTCTTTTGCTGGGAGTCCTTCTGCTGCAATTTTTGAAACCACTTTGAACTCTTTCATGAGTCTCCTCATCTTGACGTTTGACACGTAGGCTTTGGTCGGCTGCGGTAGACGCAGTAACGCATCACCCGTCAGCGTGCGCGTCCCATCAGCGAGGTTCGGCTTCGGTTCCTTCGGGGCGACATCACTTTCCTCATTAGCTGGTGGGACAGTACCGGGGAGGTCGATTCTCTCCCGCAAGGCATCGGGGCACGAGGCGTTGAGATCTAAGCAATCAGGCTGTCCGCTTGAAATGGCAAAAATTGTAAGGCTCCCGTTTCGGGTTATCGTGACGGAATCTTCCGCCCCGCTCGCGCTGGCGGGGCCACGGTTGTTTTTGTGCCGTTTTCTCGCCAGAGCTCGCACTTTCGATCTCGCGCTCCTCCGCTGCGAGCTCACATCCCTGCACGGTAAACATGGGCAGAGATACTTGCCGATGAGACTAGCCATGGCATGTACAAACTATTGTGACAAACAAAAGAACTTATATCATGTGACTTCCTTACATTACACTCCGCGTTAAAGTCAATGACAGTCTCCAATTAGAAACGAGGGCTGAATATACGAACACTTGAAGTGAGAGCGAAGAAAAAGCTCAGCTGTATAAATAAACATAATATACACAATATTCATGTACTTTCGACATGAAATTTAGGTTAAGCCGACAGGAATCGAACATGATTGAAAGCACTTGGCGATGGAAAGACTGCAAGGCAGTGTAGTTTGCGCTTCGATGCTGAAAACGCTCGAGGGCTGTATGTCGCCGACAGCTTTACGAGAGATAGAGCGAAGTGAAACAAGGCATCCTGGCATCTTCGACCACGTAAACAAATGAAGTGAAGAGCATGGTGAACTATATTGGAAATCCGAAAATGTCACTCATAGTGCACGTCACCCAGGACTCTGCTAAATGGTTTCAAAATATGCCCGCATTAAAGTGCACCTGGCTCAAACTATGTGTTTCGCAGGTGTAGGGCGTCCGAGTTATGTCGTCTGTACAGCAAATTGCATGAACGTGAGCGCATCTCCCAGTAATTTGCTGTAATCCCGATCTCTTTTGCGGATGCGCAAACTACCAGTAGTTCGTCCCACAGCCCGTACACTTAAGCCGTGCCGCCCGCGCTCTCACGCATCGCTGATGAGATAGTACACAATATTATAATGAACTGTTCTGCGTTCAGCCGGCCCAGCCCCTCGAATTGTTTTATGCATACAAAGCACGCCACCTGTGGGAGTCCATCGTACAACCTTGTGACAGGAAGCCATTACGGCTGCTCGGCATGACGGATTAGCTCGATCACGCCCAGGCACGATGCAGCTCACGCGCATTCTACCTAAATACGATTTTAATGATACAGTATTCTCTACCGATGTATAATTTGACATCGACAAGTCGCCAGTTAAATACTAGTATTCAGAGCCCTTGGATAACTCCGCCGACAGCAAACTATACTGTCAATAGTTTGGTATATAAATCGGACCAGGTTGTGGCTGATGAGAACAAGACCTGTGATCTCCATGTAACAAGTTCAATAGTCGCCAGTCAGACAGGATAAAAGAAAAGAACAAAACTTTTTATCATCTCAAATTACTGCCTATAATCGCATGAGTTGTTGAGCAAGAGTAGACTTTGAGATGTGGCTTACAGAGGACGGAGAATGAGAGCAGAGTATTGGAGTCGAAAAGAATTGATGTAAAACAATATCAATCATTCAATTCAATACCTGTGAATGTGAATATGTATATATGTGCGTACGTATGTGGGTGTGTATGTGTATGTATGTGGATGTATACATAATAATTATACGCAATGCAAATAGACATATGAATATGATATATATGTATATGATTTTGTTTGTGATCATCATGCTAAGAATTATAAGATGATATGATTACTATATGGCAGCATTATGATATAAGAATTTATATATAATTGGGGATATATGATGTTATTCTGATGATGATTTGAGGTCAGATTGGATATAGGTATTGAATTGAATGATTGATTTGCGTACATAAAGGAAATGATTTAGCAGATTGGTAATATATGAAATTGCATTATATATTATAATTAATGACACATCAGGCCATTCATATAATAATTATTCTGTTTGGTAGATCCTGACGAAGGCCTAATGACGGGCCGAAAGCTTGACAAATAAAAGGGAGACTAAGATCGAGAGCAACGTCCCGCCTCAGTCCAATTTCTTTCAATTTTATATATATATATATATATATATATATATATATATATATATATATATATATCACATCTGTTATCTAATCACATACGTTACATCTCAATCTCCATTGAGTCTAGCTGAGCAATGCTGTGTGTTATCATGTCATCCCCTCTAGTAAGCGCCAAGCCATATGACGGGAGATAAAACGGAGGACCAGTGTGTGAGGGGGTCATGACTCACGAGCGTGAAAGATCCCCACTTCACGTCCAGCTTGCAAAGTGTAGGGTGCTATTAATAACCCTATGAAGTGTTCCACTCCACTAAACCACAATGGTACCAGAAAATGATGCCGACCCTTCATGGTGTGTGTCTCAGGTGATTAGCAAGTCAGCAAACAGTATGAACGGCTACTTGGCACATCGCTCCTGACAAAGAAGAAGTTAGGAATGGAAATCATACATTATTTACGTGAAACAAATCGCCATGGCCAATGTATGTGTTGTATAAAAACGGTCGTATCGTAACTTGGAGACGCTGTAAATCCGGCTGACTGTTTATTTCGGACAGGAATTACTGCTCAATGTGTATAAAGTCTTCTCGTACTACTAGCAGACTAGTATATACTTCTAAGTAAAGGCAGAGCAGCTTATACCGAAATCTAACGCCTTATATACTAACTTTATTAAAAACGAACGAGTGGTCGCTTAAGCATTCAGTGTAATCTTAGTACACATTTTGACGTCAAAACGGGGTAATTACGTTAGTGTGCGCGACTACATGGTTTCTGAATGACTTGAGTTATGATCCGGTCGTGTATAATTCCTAAATTATACAAATAATATGAAGTATGATTAGAATTCTATTAGTAATAATGAAGTATAAGTCGAAGAGGTTAGCATTTCCCAGGTGTTTAAGGCAGTGAAGTCACATAATGAAATTCAAAGTAGGTGAAAATTCCAAGCAGTCCAAGATCGTTATAAATACCCGTGTCAGATAGCAGAAACCATCTTTTCAAAGAGAAGATGACTCTGAACTGACCAGCAATACCAATATTGGAGCACAGCAGGCAAACCTTAATGTAGGTAATTCCGATCATGAAACATGCAAGATTGTAAGCACAATTCATTGCAGTTCGGATGATGCGGAGTAACTTGCAGACATCTCATGTCAATCAGCAATCATTTAGACAACAACATACAGTAACATGTATAGTGTTGACTTCTGTACAGTGCTGAAAAGGGAGGGATCGTTGGGTGGGAACCTCTTCGACTTATACTTCATTATTACTAATAGAATTCTAATTATACTTCATATTATTTGTATAATTTAGGAATTCTATTACGTAATACTCGTATAAGTCTTCAGAGGTTAGCATGTTCAAAGTTCCGTACAGAAGTCAGTCTATACATAGTAGGGACTCGTGACCAGAGAATAATGAAGGGTGATAGACGTTTTTCTTCGCTAGAAGTTGAAAACTTTAATCATGGCACCTCACGCACAGGGGGTGTCAGCGACGGAGACACACATTGTCTCAAACGTGAAATGAACTCCAGTACGATTGGCTTGTAAATTTGAAGTACAACACATAGAAAAGCTTAGAAAGTCATGATCGTGATATCACTTGGTACATTGCGTTCTTTAGCTGGCTCAGTGTTGAGCATGATAACGCACAAACAAATAAATACACGCGGGTCACTTGTACCGCTTTCGATTCAAGAGACATGATTATGATTCTCTTTAATGGTATGTACATTAGGTTGGAGGAATCACCAATGGGTTCATACATAGTAATACTAACACAGGCGTAGTGAATAGTTACTCTGGTTTCGTATGGGGTTATGCTAAAGCTTAAATTCGTCAGTTTGTTGAACAGAAGTTGCTAAACGGGTGAGCGGTTAAGGTGTTGGCATACCCCAATGCACGTATCTTGTGGCTTTATCTGACTCGTATTACTATCATATAATACATCGTTCTCCAGATATTCACATATACATATATCCCATGCCACAATTTACATGTGCCTGCCTGACTCAGAAGAACTGAGAATTGTGGAGCTAAAGGTGGAGTCAATTGGCTTAAGATAGAAGGTTCGAAAAGTACCAGCGTTCGTCCAGTCAGCTGTGGACATGATTTCGTTAAGACTTACTCCATGTGCGAAAGCTTTAGAAGTTGCGGCGCTTCGGTAGCTATGAGCTGAGAATGTAGAAGTGTTTATACCTGCGGCCGCGAGGGACGCTTTTAGCCACCGCGCCAAGGTGCTTGTTGTCACCGATTTATGTGGATGTTTCGTAGAAATTAAGAGTTTGCTTTCTGAACTGACTCGTCGGAGAGGTTCTGTGCGTTTGATGTACTCTTGAAGAGTTGATAACACACAGAGTTTAGGATTGGATGTGAAAGAAGGCACTTTAATCACTTGGTTAGAAATACCTTTCTTAGTACTAGTAGTTTTAAGAATATCTCTAACGTGAAACGTCGCCTCGTCTGCCGATAATGTCATAAAGTTAAGATCAAGATACCTCAGCGTTTGTGTACGCTGGGCCGAAACGAGTGCAAGCAATGAAAGCAGTTTTTGGCTCAAGGCGAGCAGAGAAAGTTCATGGTTATCCTGAAGTGATACAAAGTGATTCAAAACAATTGCAACGTCCCAAGTCTTGTTGTATTTAGGCTTAGGAGGGTCGAAGTTAAATACTCCCTTCATAAGTCTGACTACAAGGGGGTGTTTGCCAATGTCGTACCCTTCAATTTTAGGTAGTATGGATGAGAGAGCAGATCTATACGAGTTAATCGTGGAGTAGGTTTTGTTTAAGCTATGCTGATAGCTTAAAAAGTTCACAACATTCTCTATAGATGGGTTAAAGAGATCACAAGGTTGTTCAGAACACCAGCGATGCCATTGTCTCCAAGCGCCCTCATATTGTTTGTTGGTATTGTCTCGCCATGATGATGAAAGGAGCTTTGCAGCATGCTGCGATATGCCTGTCGCTTGCCATCGCTGGCGGAGAGCACCCAGGCGGCTAACCGAAGGTTCGTTGGTGGGTGGGGGTGTGGGGCGAGGCTCCTCTCGGGGAGTAGTAAGGGTGGGGCTGTTATCATTTCCAGCAGTGCCGGAAACCATGGCTGCGCCCGCCATATTGGGGCAATGAGGAGTGCTTTGTCCACCTGGTCCTGTTGAAGCTTGTGGAGGACCCTGGGGATGAGACAGAATGGGGGGAAAATGTATGGGGTGAAAACATTCCAAGGTATGGAAAAGGCATCGGAGGCCACGGCATTTAAGTCAGGCTTCCATGTTACATAGGAAGGGAGTTGGTTGTTGAACCGAGACGCAAAGAGGTCAACATCAGGGACAATGAGTGTATGGAGTTTGTTAATCATGTCATGAAAAACATAAGGTAATAATTGTAGTTCTTTGTTCATGTCTCTGCGAGACAAGCAGTCAGCTTCAGAATTGTCTACACCTGCTAAGTGTGAAGCTGACATCCAGTTATTAGAGGTTAGGCACCAATTCCAAATGTCGACTGTTATTTTGTTCAGGTCGGGTATGTTACCGCCCATTTTGTTTATGTATGAAACAGCTGTGGTGTTGTCTGACTGAATATGAATATGTACGTTTGTACATGAGCTGCACAAGGCCTCAAGACCGTTCTGAATTGCCAGTAATTCAAGCACATTAATATGCAGGGCAGCCTTCTTGGCAGTCCAGGTTCCCTGAGCAAAGGATTTGTCATTATTCAGGACCGCTCCCCATCCGGACATGCTAGCATCAGTTGAGATTGTTATGCTAATAGGGGCAGGGTTGATGGGGGTGGAAAATTCTTCGGATTTGCAAGACAGCCACCAAATAATTTCTCGTTTAGCATGACTAGATAACGCAATTAGAGCGTCAAAATCACCTTCTGCTTTACGTAGAGCATTTGTCTTTTCTGTTTCCAGGTGACGAAAGTGTAATTTTCCTTGTGGAAAGCACTCAAACGTAGATATGACAAGGCCAATGAATTTGGCTAAATCCCGAATTATGGTCTCTTCTTTAGACAAGATTGAATTTGCAAGAGTAGTTATTTTGTCAATCTTGTTTTGAGGCAAGCTGATTTTCATTTGCTGCGAATCAATCTGAAAACCAAGGAAGGACTCGACGTGTTTTGGGTTTAAACTGGATTTGTCAAAGTTAACTGAGAACCCCAAGGAGGATAACAAGTTGATCATAAAATTGGTGTTGTCGAGGCACTCTTCTCTAGTGCGAGAAAGAATGAGAATATCATCTAGATATATAATCGTTCTAATGCCTCTACTCCTTGCTGAGGCAATGACGGGTTTCATAACCTTAGTGAATATCCGTGGGGCTGAACTCAGGCCAAAGGGAAGGCACTGAAAGCAGTAAAAATGCCCTTTCCATTCGAAAGACAAATACGCTTGGTGAGCAGGGTGGATGGGAATTGAAAAATATGCATCCTTAAGATCAATACTAGTCAAGAAGTCCAGAGGCAAAATTAAATCCTTGACCAAATGAAACTGTTCCGTTTTGAAATGCTCATATCTCACAAATTTGTTCAAGTTTTTCAAATTTATGATTGGTCTTATACCGCCAGTCTTTTTGGCGACTGTGAAGATAGTAGAAATGAATTGGCACTCGGAATGAGAAATCTCTCTAATAGCTTGCTTTGAGATAAGCTTAGATAATTCTTCGTCGATTGCCTTCTCCTCCTCGGGAGAATGTGAACTTTGTGGTGGAAGAATTGGCTGGTATGGGGTTGAAATGAAATCGATTTTGTAGCCGGATATTGTATCTAATATCCAAGAATCTGAAGATATTTTTGACCAATCATCTTTGAAAAGCTTGAGATTCCCAGCTTTGAATGGTTTTGGACTTACTAGTTTTTTGATGGGAAGCAAGCCGAGGCTGCGGGCACCATGTTGCGACGTGTATCCGTCGGAGTGCGCCGGGGTGATGGTGGTGGGCGTGGCACTGTTGAGACCGCCCGAGACTGGGGGCGATGCCACTGCTGAGGGAATCTACGGCTGGGCCTCTGGCTCTGCCAAGATGGTCGTTGTTTGTAGCCATAGGGTTGAAAGGGGGTGCTTCGCATCCTTTTTGATCGTTGCATTTTGCCGGCTTGGGTGGATACTTTCTGACCCACATTGTATGCTTGTGCGACGCTTGCCAAGGTTTCTCGGAGGTCTTTCCCGAACAGCTTACTATCGAGCGGAGTCGATTTGCTGCACAAGCCTTTGTACCTGGGGTTGAGAAAGGGTCTCAGGCTAGCTCGACGGTGCATGCTCAGTTCGTATGAAGCATAGCCGGAAAGTGTTAGGCCATCGATGGCGAGTTGTTTGATTCGCTTAGTGTCAACTGGCTGATTTTTCGTGCATGATCCATGAATCTCAGATAGGATTTCCCCATAAGGTAGAAGGCCCTTCACTACGTTTTGTTGTAGCCGTTGAAAGCTCGCATCAATGCCGCGAGCCTTGCCGGGGAGAGTAGCCCAAATTTCGCTTTCGATTTTAGGTGTGCATGCTGCTTGAGCATTTGATGGCGTTTGGTAGCGCTCGGCGATTTTATCGAGGCTTTCCTTCTTGGGAGGCAGAGTGACCGCCTTCGTTAGCAAATCAGCCAATTTTTCGAATTTGGCCGGGCCAAAATCAGAGTTAGTGTCATATATGTCATTGTCAAAATCCAGCTCGGTATCAGACTTAGGTTGTGTGGGAATGACGTCTGAGTCGAATTCAGCTGGGTCGTAATTCTTAGCGACACGACTATCAACCGTAGAGGCTGAGTCACCTCCCAGGGCGAGGCAGTCAGGGTCGCCGGGAAAGAGGCTGAGAATATCGTCGTCCCATGAGCTTCTTATGGGGTTGATCAGATCGCTAAAATCTTCGGCGGGCGGGGCAGCGCCCCTGTCCCCGCGGACATGGCTCGCATGTCTAGACAAATCGTCGGGAGGAGGAACTCTCCTGCCCGAGCCGGCATGGCACGCATGCCGTTTGTCATCGCCGCGGTCTGGCGCCGCTCTATCCAAGAAGCGGGAGAGTGTCTCGGAAAGTTTACGGATCTCCATAGCCTGAGCTTCAAGGCGGCCTTCCATGCCCTGATCTCCCCGCGGGGAGGGGGGCTGAGAGGTAGCGTCGTCTTCCCGATCACTAGACATTGGAGCTTTATAATTCACTGCCGTCACACTTGAAAAAGATGGTTTCTGCTATCTGACACGGGTATTTATAACGATCTTGGACTGCTTGGAATTTTCACCTACTTTGAATTTCATTATGTGACTTCACTGCCTTAAACACCTGGGAAATGCTAACCTCTGAAGACTTATACGAGTATTACGTAATAGAATTGTATTGAACAACATTCTGCTTTATGAAGAGAGGAATAAATTTTTATCAGTAAACCCTTGGAAGAGTAATGTACTTACTTATTGTGTTTGTTTAATTGAAGAGAAATATGATATTTATTCAAAACATTTTCATCGTAGTGTCTCTTTAAAGACATTGCACTTCCATCTTAATTTCATTTTGATATTGCTACTTTTTCCCCCAAAAATACAATGAACTAATTCAATAATTACACAGTTTTTGGTAAAATAAAGTTTTATATGGAAAATCAAGTTTCACAAACAAATTCAGTAACTCGTTATAAGATAGAAAATACAGCAAATCATTCCCTTTTCTCTTCCATGATATGTTCTACGTGTTTTTAGGAATCATGAATATTCTGGTTTGAATTTACTTAAAAATATAATGATTATACTTAAAGGGACCATAAGTTAACGGACATATCTACCTTTCTGTTGTAATTGTCACTACTACACTATATCTCAATATTACTATTCTTTACTCAATGTCATTATAAAAAAAAAACCAAAACATCTATTTTTCATCATTAACGGTTTTAAGAAGACTGGGAATTGCTTCAGATGATTAGACAAATATGTCAAAGTAACACTCTGTGGATGTACCGACATCTGGCTGCACAACTAATCAGATGCATCAGAAGACGATTTGTGCACAAGCATGGCTTTAAGCTCTACATAACACACACTATACACACATTCAATGGGTGACGATGTAACACGACAGTTTACAGTTACAGTTATGGCCTGGAATCACCCCTAATAAACCATAGAATTTTCATCAAGGATTAATCTTAAAATTAGAGGAGCGGATGAAAACAGCTAAGCAGAAAGTGGTTATTAGCATGTAGTAAGTGCTGCATGAATGGCTTTTCTCAATTCCCTTAAAAGAATACACATTTAGCAGTACTTTCCAATAATCATACCTAGTTCATACATGAATTAATCTCTATAACATACTGGATAAAAATTCATTTGTCACAATCAGTTGCAATTTACCTGTTAAAAGGCCGTGTCACACCTTTCCGGGCAAGACTGGCGTAAGACTTGCGATGAAAATTTTTTACTATCCGGAGGGCCCAGCAGATGACCAACACATGACAGTACCTACCACGTATCTCATTCGTGGTCGCCCGGAGGTGTGCACACAAATCTTTTTATCCGCAACCGTGTTTAGGCCCTGTCACACCTTTCCGGGTAAGCTACGCGGGCTTGATGCTTGTGGGATTTTCCAGCATACCGGATAATTTCTTAGGGCGGACAAGGATTTGGGCGAGTCAGTGCATGTGTCTTACTTGCTGGACGCGTTCTACTTAAGTTCTACT
Source organism: Diadema setosum (assembly GCF_964275005.1). NCBI lineage: Eukaryota > Metazoa > Echinodermata > Echinoidea > Diadematoida > Diadematidae > Diadema > Diadema setosum. The sequence continues at coordinate 14,367,239 of NC_092688.1, forward strand.
GGCGGGTATTCTGTGTGACCTGTGTGCCAGGTGCGTGGGGGCTGACAAGTCGGTGACGGAATTCCTCTGTAGGAATGACAGAGGTCCCACAGAATGTAAGTATCTTGCCGCATACGGGGACTGCGAAGTACCTGCGTGGGAGTTGCCTGGGAGGTGCTGCCACTAAGGGCCTCTCACTGCACCATGGGTGGACCTCTGCGGGCAATCCCTGCGACTCAAACGGAAAAAGTTTTGGTCATGCTCAACACTTGGCTGCGGGTAAATCGGACTTGCGTGCGCACCTCCCAGCAACTACGGGGGAGATACGCGCTATTAGGTACCGTCAGGTGCGGACCAACTGCGGAGAGCTCCGGGTAGCAAAATCGCAAGTCAACCCGCAAAACTTCCCCAGATACGGTATGACAGGGCCTTGAGCATGCTCAAAACTTGTTCCGAGTGAGTCGCGGGGTTCGCCCGCAGAGGTACACGCAGAACACCAGTGGGAGACCCTTACCGGCAGCACCTCGCAGGCAACTCCAACGCAGGTACTTCACAGTACCCGTAAATCGCTCGTAACAGAAAACGGATCGGTTTCAAAGTTCTCAGGTAGGTCACACGGAATACACGCAAGTAGAAGGTAAGTAGCACGAGTCTAGCAGGTAAGACACAAGTGCGAACATTCTTGTCAGCCCGCAGATAATTCTCCTGCGTGCTGGAAAATCCCTACTCGCCAGAAGCCCGCGTAGCTTGCCCGGAAAGGTGTGACATGGCCTTTAGTTTTTTTTTTTTTTTTTTTTTATAAGGGAACTCTCCATTTACCGGAAAAACCTTAAGACCTAAATTACAGGTCGATATGAAGGGAAGGTCTGCAATTTGATGTCAATTACCTTGCCCATGCCAGTGGATAATGTCCGGTAATAGCTCTGCATGTACTGCGGACCCCTGCTTCCTCTCAAATAAGTAATCTTCCTTCTCCCTCTATTATTTGCCCCTTCCCATTGTCTCTTGTCGTTTGTCCTGTCTACGTCTATGTTTCCCCGAGCGTTTCTGTGCCTTCGTGTGTGCTTCCGTTATACTTCTTTTTTTTCTTTTGTATGTTCAATTTTTTATTGAATGGCCCATATCTCTACATGCAACCTTGTCTTTTACGTGAGCCTATCTTTTCCAATATCACGTTGATTTCGAACAAATAGTTCCAGATGTTCATATGATTTTATTTTTCATTGTATTTTCTGTAGCTGTGTAGAGAAAATATGATATTTGAAACAAAATTTGATTGAATTGTATTGAATTAAATGTTGTTTTTTTTTCCTTTGCGCATTGTAAGATTGTAACAGTGAACTGTCTTATAATAGTCAGATATACATGTACCCGCCTTTTATTCTCACAACAACGAGCTGCTCTATATAAGGCACAAATGAGGACAGCTACATCGTCTGCAAACAAAATGTCGCTTTTAGTGTTTTTTTTTTGATGTGTTTTTGTGTTTTTTTTTTGTGTGAATTGATAGATGAGTGACTATAATCATGATATTGAACGAAACTTCAAACCCCAACCGTTGGCCCGGATGCAAGCCTTTCATTAGATCTGCCTCGCTACAAAAGCAAAGACCATAAATGATATGTCGTGGTATATGGTCATGATAGAGATAATCACACGCGACCAGCGACCACTTTGCTGATTGCATTTGATCATCACTTTTGAATATGCATACTCCATCTATCAGAGAAGATATACAATGCATTATAAAACACGGTTTCTGGGAATTACTACTACTACTACCACTCCATATAGTAGTGTACAATACAATAGAATGTGCAACACAATACACCAGGGAATGTGAGATCAGTGACTGTCGATACGCTTTTCAGTTGAAAAGAATACGATTTTGTATAACTGAAAAAAAAAAACTGCTCTTGTATTTTACAAATCCATTATTCAGAGTAAATTCGATTATTGCAGCGTTGTATGGGGTAATCTGCGAAAAACGGATTCTGAAAAGTTGCAAATTATTCGAAATAGCAATCTACAGTCGTAGATACTTTGGAATAACAAAGATATAAACAATTACTACATGTTATGTATAAAATTTCTAATGGAATGTTTCCAGAATATGTATTGCAATATTTTGAAGAACATATAACAAATTATTTTTTTGAGTGTGAAGAAATTTATATTGTGTAAGGTAAAAACAGAAGTTGGAAAAGGAACTCTTTCCTTTAGAGGAGTCCAGTGTTGGAATAGGTTAACTTGATTATGATTTGAAATGTACTCTCTCTCTGTCCAGTTTCAAACGAGCTCTTGATGTATCTCTGCTGTAGCCTAAGCAACTGCCCAGGATTTTCTCTCTCTCTCTCTCTCTCTCTCTCTCTTTTCTCTCTCTCTGTCTCTACTAGATATTGTTGAAATAACCTTTACTGTAGGGTATTTGCTCCGTTTTCCTTTTTTACTGTATTTTTTTTTAATGTTTCGCTGTTTTTGTTGTTACCTGACACTTGCTCCTTTTTTTATTTTTGTATATATGCAGCTTGTATGTATTTCTGCTATTTTCATGTTGTTCACGGATTTGCAGAAGAACAGCTTTGCTGAAGCAAATTGCCGTGATTAAATGAAAAAAAATAAATAAACGCTTAGGCCATAAATGGGATTGTAAATACATTATGCTGGAAATGCGTCTACTTTCCTAGCATTACGTAAGAGCAGTTATATCAACTTTGTGTGTTCCAATTCAGATCGACTATGATTCTCCAGACAGAAAGTTTTAAAGATCACAGATTTTTGCTTTTTTAAGCTGGGATAAAGCATGTTCAATTACAATAATGATTAGCACTCTCACGTATTTTCGACTCCGTCATGTTTCTGAGACATGAATCATTTCACGTGTATCTTCTGATAGCAAATGGATATAGAGTTAGGCAATGATATTTTTTTTTTCTCAGAACATATATATTGCGATAGTTTGGTTCGGCCCTCTCTATGCATACTGCTCTTTATAGTAGACCCCTCATTATGTTTTTGTTTTTCTCAGATTATAGATAATGCGAAACTTTAGTTCGAAAATATGTAACATTTTCAATTCGCTAAACATTTTTAAGTTTCATTTTACACTCGAGCAATGTGTATACTCAAGATCATTTGTAATTCTCTTGCATCGTGTTTGGTAGAAAATATGGAAATAAACTCAATTGAAATTGACTTATTTATGTATTTTATAATTCATTGGCTATTTCATTATTGTCTGTCAATATCTCATTTTTTTCACGATTTTTTTTTTGGAGCTGTTGTCTGTTGAAATATTAAACATTCACAGACAAGAAAAGTCTACACCAACTGAGGGCTGACGTTGGGAGGCTTCCAATTAGTCCTGTTATATCAGAATCTACTAAATCATTAAGGCCGCTTTCAAAAGTGCCAGAAAGTGATAATTGCATTTTCGCAATTTCACGGGGAAAGACTCTCCATTTCGTTTGCAATATGCCAGTATCATGTTTAAATTTGCATTACGAAGACTAAAAATAAAATGAAATCAAACATAAGATCTGTTGAACCGTTTTATAATAGTTGAAGAGGTGCCAAAGCCTCTATCTGTTATTATGATGCGTATTTCCTTTTGTAAGGACAGCATATTATTCCCATTATACTGGTATGATTATAGCTTTGTTATCAAGTATTACGAGAAATGTGACTAATCAATCTGCCAATATTAGAAATGGCTGAATGACAACTTTTTGTTTTAAACGTATAGCTTGTTAAGAGAAATTTGATTCTTCGTTTCCAACCGATAGCTCCTAAATTTACCTCTCCGTATAGTTTTATATTATTTTCTCCTAACACATGTGTATATGTGTAAGTGTGTATGTGTGTGTGTGTGTGTGTGTGTGTGTGTGTGTACCTGTCTGCATTGACGAAATATTGCAGACCTCTTACACGTTCAGGCGATTTATAGGCTCTTACATGTAGAGCTCAAAAAATAGGTCATTCCGACTTATTTACAGCGTAAAGCCAATCAAACGTTTCGTGAAACGTAATTCATGCTAATGGCCAATAGTCAATTTTCTTGATCGTACTTGTTATCACACTAATCAACAAGCTCTTGGTTTACCTTCGGAATGAAACCTTTTTCTTGTTTTTTTTTTTGTTGTTGCTATTATGTGTATAATATCTTTAAACACATGTTGAGGTTTATCGCAAAGTAGGCTAGGCGCCATTTCAAAACATTTAAGTCCTTCATAAGATAAAGCAAAATAAAATATTTCCAGTGATACCTCACTTGTAAAATAAGAAGGAATGTTCTTAAAGATGTGATTAAAGACATCCCGGTTTATGTCACTTCCTGTATTTCTTTTTAGAAGCTGTATATTTTAGCAGAAATATCTGAACTTAACTCACGTCTATACACGAAAATGGATTTCAAAATTAACTCTGCTGATGAAATCAGCATCAAATAATGTGGACAGTTCTGACAGCGACAAAGTACCATCACTTCCCTTGGAAATTGGAGAATGGAAGCACTGCAAAAGGGACGCATGTTACCCAAAACCGCGTAATGCACGCAATGTGTTGTGTTGGGCCACTGTCGGATAGCTGGTGACCATGCAGACGGTAAGGAAATGGCGCCAAACCGCTGTTCAAATAATGTTTGCGTCGGGCGCTGATAACAGCCAGCCATAGGGTCGGCTCATCCGCTCGCAGAATGACCGCACAATGTGACGTGAGCCAGTGTCAACACGCTATGTTGTCCACAGCCATCGGCAGGACTTTAGTTTGCAGACGAAATTTACAAGAAAAAAAAAAAAAAAGAGGGGGAGCAGGGAAAGAGAAAATCAATTTGGATAAAAGCGTTTTCGACGATGCATTGTAGTTCAATGTCATTGTGTTGGCATCAACACATCAATGGCCTTCTGTGCGAAATTTCAGTCCTGAAATGTTTTAAATTTATCACCCTCTATCCATGTATATAGTGTTACCGAGTGCATTGATTGATTCTGTGTGTATGTGTGTGTGTGCGTGTGTGTGTGTGTAACAGAAGGAGAGAGAGAGAGAGGGAGGGAGAGAGAAACGTTTTTCAGCATGCAATTACAATACTAAAATACATCGTTCAGAATTTGGGATGGTTAACAAAAATCCAATACACAACGGACTGGATTTCGCGACTTCAGTCTTGTTGAATTTTGCTGGGTATTGGTGATAAATATATTACTTTCATTGACGAAAAGAGGTAGATGCATTATGGAAGTGCGTTTTATTATATGCATTGTGTGTTCATGTATATCCATGTATGTTGCTAACAAAATAAGTGCTAAAGCGCTTCACAGCAGCAGCAATAATTTCAAGTCTCTGTGTAGACTCAATCTTCCGTGCACTAACTCAACTCCCTCGGCTGCATTCATAGTCAAGGCTTCCAGTTCACAGGCTCGCATATACTGAAATCCCACCATTTTTATCGTCCAGTTTCTAATCCATGCGTAAATGGTTTGCCATAGAGAATATACACCAAGTGCTTTACTGTTGGACGCTGCAAGTGCCGTTGTAGGGTTCGAGCCCCAACTTGAAAACATTCGTACATGGTAACAATGCCCTGTGTAATTTATGCTATATGAGAAACTACGCTTAACCGAAACAGAAATACGAGGGCCTTTAAGGTCTGCAACTTATATCAAGGAAATGACGGGTTTCCTTCGTCCATGTTTGTAACGTCATGTAGCCCCCGTTCCCTCCATTGAGTCTAGCTGCCAGTCTCATAATCCCAGCCAATGTTCCGAAGAGTTATAACTTAAACTCTTCCATACTTGTACCTCCTACACACTTCATACCATGTTGCTTATGCAAATGATGCATTTATTACATTTCGTCTGTGAGGAAGTTTACCCTGATAAACACTAGATTTTCCCCTAAACAGATTCCAAGATTCACGAACCCAACCCCACCCCTTTTTAGACTGATGCTTTATAATTATAACACGACCATGACAACGGCACAATCATGTTCTTCGCGCCGATCAGGAATTCCATTTCGGTATTCCGTTTTCTCATGAACCTCCCATACCCTTACGCCCCCACTTTGTTATTAATCTTCCCTCGTTCTCTTGCTAAAAAAGGGTCTAGCATCATTTATTTTTAGTCTATGTATAGGAATCCGTGTTCGCTCAATAATAGTCAAATTGCTTGTACATGTAAACTTGTACACAAACACACACACACACACACACATTTTCTATTATCTATCTATCTATCTATCTATCTATCTATCTATCTATTTAACCACGTATCTACGTATATTTGTTTATGTGTGTGTACTTAAGTGAATGTGTTGAATATGTAAAAATTAAAAAAAAGAAACAAATGTTTTCCGTAATCGTTTTTGTTAATTCATGGATATGTTTGTGGATTGATCGATGACATGAGAAACTCGCGATTTGCCTGGGGAGAGTGACCAATCATAGAGCAAGTTTTAATCGCCCTTGTTTACTAAAGTATGGAGAAAGAGAAAGATACTTATAGACAGGTAATGATATTGGAAATTAGTTTATATCCTTAACGCGAGATTATTCATGACGTCCTCACCTCTTACTAAATCTATGGAAATCAGGTTTTGGTAATGTATTATGCTGCGATTCATTTACATCGCTGCGATTGTATGTTCCTGTATATCATAGTTGCCTATATGTCTATTTTGTTCTTTTACTGTTTTTCAGTAAGTATTCTTTTTGAATGCTTATTCTTATCTCATAACCTGTAAACAGATCTTATAATAAGAAGGCCAGCTCTGAACATCGTCAGTAGTCATTGTGTGCTGTTCTAATACGTGTGACACCGAGATGTTATAAACAGGCATAATATCTCCGTTGAAGTGGTAAACACACACGCACACACACACGCACACACACACGCACACACACACACACACTATTCAAAATATGTGACACCGAGATGTTATAAACAGGCATAATATCTCCGTTGAAGTAGTAAACACACACACACACACACACACACACACACATCCACACACACACACACACACACACACACTTTTCAAAATATGTGACACCGAGATGTTATAAACAGGGATAATATCTCCGTTGAAGTGGTAAACACACACACACACACACGCACACACATACACACACACACACACACACACACACACTCTATTCAAAATCTTTATTTTACATAATGTATATCTATATCAAATCATTTAACATTGTCATAAAATGGGTTACATCTCGTTATTCCGAAGGTTCGTTATTCCGAAGGCTCTTTAGTCCGAAGATTCGTTATTCCGAAGGTTCATTGTTCCGAATTTCATTTTCGGATTAACGAATCTTTGGAAAACCCAACCTTCGGAATAACGCCACAAATGTTCGAATTAACGAACCCTTTTTAGGTGATCCGAGTATCCTCTCGGATCACCTATTGTATCTGTACGGATTCTTAGGTGATCCGAGTATCCTCTCGGATCACCTATTGTATCTGTACGGATTCTTTCTTCTTCTTCTTCTTCTTCTTCTTCTTTATTTCTTTCTCCTCAAATCTTGTGCAGCGGTTAACTCAAAAAGTCCCCTACCTATCACTTTCAAACTTATACCATATATGTATCATGTCCTAAGGACGACAGATCTAGTGTATCAATGTGATCAGTTAACCGTGACGTCATTATGACGTCATTATCTAAAATCACGTTTACATCAATATCTCATTAATGGAACGGAATTTTCGAATGAAATTAAGATATCATATAGTTCAAGTCAAGGTCTATTTATATAATTCATAAAATTTAGTCACGTTCATAGTAAACGAGCGCGTACGCGCGCGTTGAAATTTTAACATGCTCTAATCAACTTCAAAATTGTTTTGCACACGTTTCAGGTCATTTACAGCATTTCAAAAAAAATCGACGGACGCGTACGCGCGCGCGCATATACGCACGCACAGCTCATATGCAATAGAAATTTCCCTTTTTATCGCACGGATCGAATGTCTGAAATGTCAAGGAATATTTCTACCAAGTTTCAAGTCGATCCGACTCAATATGACGTCATACGGGCCCGTCAAAGTTGAAATTCCGCGCGCGCGTCAATGGCGATATACAGTGCAACTATGCCAAAAAACTGCCAATTTTAAATCCGATTTTACTCGTCAGGATGGACGGTGACTCCCCATTTTCTTTACATATTTTGAAAGCTGATGAGTTGTATATGTCATTTCATGGGGTGGCAATGCTGACAAAATGATTAAAAGATATCAAATTTCTTAATAAAGTAAAAAAAGTGCATTTTCAAAATGACGTCATCAAATTTCAAGTTCACTCGACCATATCTCACTAGTCCTTTGTCAATTTTCACCCAGATTTCGGTATGTTGTAGCTTATTTAATGTTCTTACAAACATATATTTACAAAATTTTGATTGGATGACTGTATCACCTCGTAAAAATGGATTGAAAGTAATCTTGTCAAATTTGACCATTTTACGTGTTATCTCTATGGGAGTGTAGTTTTTCTGGAAATGAAAATTGACATGACTATCTTTATCGAGCACTAGCTCACTTACCCTTCGGTAAATTTCTCCCAAATTTTGATATGTTGTAGCTGAGACTTTACGCTACCGTAAGTGTGCCCTTCATTTTTTCATACGCTGTCGGGATCACGTCAAAAATTTTGGGTGAAATTCAAGCTTATCTTCGATGTATTGAGATATTTCTTTCTTTCTGCAACTTATTTCGCAATAACTCAAGAAAAACGGCCTCTATCACTTGCATATTTTGCACATGTTTAGTTCATGTCACGTAAATTATTTCATAAAATAACAACTACTTGATCGGACACCATCTTGGGTATGTAAATTAGGGTCAAAGGTCATAGGTGATTCATCCTGTATCTTAGTGAATACATGTTCTATCTTTCCCATATTTTGCACATGCAGAGACCATGTTACAAGGATCATTTCACAAAATAACTACTACTTACTCAGATGCCATCTTGTCTGTGCAAATTGAGGTCAAAGGTCATATGTACTTCTTTTTGTATCTTCGTTATGACGTGTTGTCTCTACGGGATGGCATTTTTTTTTAATGTGAAAATTGACATGATTGTCTTCATCGAGCACTAGCTCACTTACCCTTCGGTGAATTTCTCCCAGATTTTAATATGTTGTAGCTGAGACTTTGCGCTATCGGTAAATTGCCCTTCCTTATTTCATACGATGTCGGGATCACGATAAAAAACTTGGTTGAAATTAAAGCTTATCTTCTATGTATTGAGATATGTCTTTCTTTCTGCAACTTTCTTTGCAACAACTCAAGAAAAACACGCCCTATCACCCCCATATTTTGCACATGTTTAGTTCATGTCACGTACATTATTTAATAAAGTAACAACTACTAGATCGGACAACATCTTGGGTATGTAAATTAGGGTCAAAGGTCATAAATGTTTCATTCTGTATCTTAGTCAATACATGTCCTATCTTTCTCATATTTTGCACACGTAAAGACCATGTTACATGGATCATTTCACAAACTAACCACTAATTGCTCAGATGCTATCTTGGGTGTGCAAAGTGGGGTCAAAGGTCATGTACTTCTTTCTCAATCTTCGCTATTACGTGTTATGTCTATGGGAGGGAGTTTTTCTAGATGTGAAAATTGACATGACTAACTTTATCAAGCACTTGCTCACTTATGCTTCAGTGAATTTCTCCTAGATTTTAATATGTTGTAGCTGAGACTTTGTGTTACCATGTAAGCGCCCTTTGTCTTTTCACACGATGTTGGTATCACGTCAAAATACTTGGTTGAAATTAAAGCTCATCAAAGATGTATTGAAATATGTCTTTCTTTTTGCAACTTTCTGTGTAATAACTCAAGAAAAACATACCCTATCACCACCATATTTTGCACATGTTAAGTTCATGTCACGAACATTATTTCATAAAATAACAACTACTTGATCAGACGCCATCTTGGGTATGTAAATTAGGGTCAAAGGCCATAGATGTTTCATCCTGTATCTTGGTGAACACATGTCCTATCTTTCCCATATTCTACACACGTAAAGACCATGTTACAGGGATCATTTCATAAAATAACCACTTTTTGCTCAGGTGCCATCTTGGGTGTGCAAAGTGGGGTCAAAGGTCATATGTACTTCTTCTATCTTCGCTATGACGTTATCTCTATGGGAGGGAATTTTTTAGATGTAAAAATTGACATGACTCTCTTTATCGAGCACTATCTTCGGTGAATTTCTCTCAGATTTTAATATGTTGTAGCTGAGACTTTGCACTATCAGGACTTGAATCATTGATTAAAAAAAAATCGGATCACCTTAATTTGTCAGTGATGACAAATTACAATCTCTAGTTTCTTCTTCTTCTTCTTCTTCTTCTTTATTTCTTTCTCCTCAAATGTTGTGCAGCGGTTAACTCAAAAAGTCATTCACCTATCACTTCTAAACTGATACCATATATGTATCACGTCATAAGGACGACAGATCTAATGTATCACTGTGATCAGTCAACCATGACGTCACTATGACGTCATTATCTGAAAACACGTTCACATTCGTATCTCATTAATGGAATGGATTTTCTCAATGAAATTTACATATCATATAGTTCAAGTCAAGTTCTATTGATATATTTCATAAAATTTAGTCAAGTTCATAGTAAACGAGCGCGTACGCGCGCGTTGAAATTTTAAAATGCTCCAATCGAGCTCAAAATTGTTTTGCACAGGTTTCAGGTCATTTGGAGTATTTCAGAAAAAATCGACGGACGCGTACGCGCGCGCGCATATACGCACGCACAGCTCATATGCAATAGAAATTTCCCGTTTTTTTACACGTATCGGATGTCTGAAATGTCAAGGAATGTTTCTACCAAGTTTCAAGTCAATCCGACTCAATATGACGTCATACGGGCCCGTCAAAGTTGAAATTCCGCGCGCGCGTCAATGGCGATATACAGTGCAACAATGCCAAAAAACCGCCAAATTTAAATCCGATTTTACTCGTCAGGATGGACGGTGACCCCCCATTTTCTTTACATATTTTGAAAGCTGATGAGTTGCACATATCATTTCATGGGTTGGCGATACTGAAAAAATGATTGAAAGATATCAAATTTCTTAATAAATTAAAAAAAGTAAATTTTCAAAATGACGTCATAAAAATTCAAGTTCACTCGAGCGTATCTCACTTATCCTTTGCCGATTTTCACCTAACTTTCAGTATGTTGTAGCTTATTTAATGTTCTTTCATATTTATAATTACAAAGTTTTGATTGGATGACGTCATCACCTCGTAAAAATGGATTGAAAGTTTCCTTGTAAAATTTGACCAGTTTACGTGTTATTTCTATGGGAGAGCAGTTTTTCTGGAAGTGAAAATTGACATGACTATCTTTTTCGAGCGCTAGCTCACTTATGCTTCGGTGAATTTTTACCAGATTTTAATATGTTGTAGCTGAGACTTTGGGCTATCGTAAGTGTGCCCTTCGTTTTTTCATATGATGTCGGAATCACGTCAAAAAACTTACTTGAAATTAAAGTTTATCTTCGATGTATTGAAATATTTCTTTCTTTTTGCAACGTTATGCGCAATAACTCAAGAAAAACATACCCTATCACCACCATATTTTGCACATGTTTAGTTCATGTCACGAACATTATTTCATAAAATAACAACGACTTGATCAGACGCCATCTTGGGTATGTAAATTAGGGTCAAACGTCATAGATGTTTCATCCTGTATCTTGGTGAATACATGTCCTATCTTTCCCATATTTTGCACACGTAAAGACCATGTTACAGGGATCATTTCATGAAATAACCACTTTTTGCTCAGATGCCATCTTGTCTGTGCAAAGTGGGGTCAAAGGTCATATGTACTTCTTTTTCTATTTTCGCTATGACGTGTTATCTCCATGGGAGGGAATTTTTTAGATGTGAAAATTGACATGACTCTCTTTATCGAGCACTATCTTACTTATGCTTCGGTGAATTTCTCTCAGATTTTAGTATGTTGTAGCTGAGACTTTGCACTATCACGACTCGAATCATTGATTAAAAAAGAAATCGGATCACCTTAATTTGTCAGTGATGACAAATTACAATCTCTAGTTCATTTTCGGATTAACGAACCTCTAGGTATAGGAAATTCGTGTGTTTCGGATTAACGACCCTTCTTAATAACGAACCTTCGGAAAAGCGAATCTTCGGAATAACGAACTGCACCCATAAAATGTAGCTTCGAATCATACGTATATTAAATGACGAACGTCCCCCGTGCGCTAACAGAGAAGATGTAGCGATGGTCACAGCTGTAAAAAAAAAGAAAAAAAGAAAAAAAAAAGACAACCTTTGCACAGGATGTCCCTTTGGAGAACAGTCTCCTGGGCACAATGATCCGCGAACCTTATCTATCACTGCCCCTAAGCCATCAGACACTTACGTACGTGCGACGTATTGATGTGCAATGATGGTCACATCGGTGCACCTGCACGTGCGCCACCGCTTGCCGTGCTCGCGTGTGCACGACAGCACGGCGAAATGGGTGTGGCGTCTTTCCCGTCTCACCTGCGGTTATTAAACAGGGGCCCGTTTCATAAAACTTATCATCAGTGACAAGTTGTCATAGATGTGACAAGCTACTGAAATCCTTGCATCTGATTGGCTGAGAGCAAATTTGTCATAGAAATGTGGCAGTTGTCACTGATGACAAGTTTTATGAAACGGGCCCCTGATCTAATTATGACACTGACAAAAGCGACGGGCAGACATTATAGTGTTATAAGTTGAGATAGATTCGATGTATATCGTGGCATATTTCCATACTAAACTGAGGATCATATTGCAGTAGTGTAGCAATGTAATCCCATTACATTACCACTTGCTAAATAACTTCACCTGTGTAAAATTTATGCATGCCCTCTTCTTATGTTCTGCTTCCTTGAGAATCCAATCATGCATTCTTACGTGAAGCTGCTATGTCACATCCTTCTTCATTGTGATTTCATTTGTAATGAATTTCAAAAACATTCGTAATCATTATCCCAATCAATATAAATTTTGAAACTCTGTATCCCGTATAACCAATTTATAGATGTTCAAAGGCAAAGGTCTGAAAATCATCCGGAAGTCTCCTTTAAGCCACGGTACATGTATATGTACATGTACATGTACATGTACATGTATCCATATTTTACCGTATCTTGCGTACGTTTCAAAATGCTCATAATTACTACAATTACCAAGTCAATTATCTCAATACTACAATAAGTCACTGGCCAAGCCTCCAATGTAAATGGCACTTTAATTTGAACATTGTACCCAATGCATATTATTATTGTTTTTACATAGTCTTTAAAATTACAAAAATACACCGTTATTAATGATGAGAAGGGAAACTGCCTGTGGATAAAATAATTTTCTCATCGAACTGAGTGTATGCGTCGGTCGCGTACAATAGGAGCTCAGTCATTGTGATCAAATTCCATAATGTCATGGTCGAAGCAAAAATCAATTTCTTAAGAATAAAAGAAAATGGATTTTATCGGTCAAAAACCTCCCGATGAGTACCCCAGCTCATAATAACCTCTTATTGATGTCGTAGCGAGTTATTGTGAGTACGCCATATTGTATATTGCGAGCACACAATGGCATCCATGTTTAGTGTGATAAACCTTCAGGCGCCAGAGCGTCGAGTCCCCAGCGAGTCCCCAGCGAGCTGGAGACAGCGGTGTCGCGGCCCGTCCATGCTGCACAGTGGCCTCGCTGCTGATTCCCTCTGTGCATTATTGTGCCTTGATGCCACGTATACAGTAATGGCTCGAGCCCCGTCACTCCCCCATTTCTTTTGGGGTTTCCCCCTTTTATCCCGTTCGGCCATACTGTCACCATCTATTTAGAGAATTAATTTTATCCCCCTGCTTTCGATATTCTTATATAATTGACGTATCTTTATGGCACTCTTCACGCCCTGCGCGTGTTGTAAACCTCAAATTACTGTCATTAAGCATCTATCACCATCATTCAGAAGTTTGACATTTTCTCGAATACTGCACTCTGATAATAATGGTGTTTTTACACTTGGTGACCGACCCAACATTATCCTAATTACGTCATTTATCATTTATTTCACTAATATTGTTTGTCTGAGGAACAGGGGCGGCAATCAAAATGACACGAGAGGAAGTGCAGGGGGGGGGGGAGAGGGGAGGAGGAGTCGGGAGGAGGAGCAGGAGGAGTGAAGTTGGATGGAGGAGGAAGGGGGAAAGATGACTGCAATGCACTGCTAAAAGTCCGGTGTTAAATTTGAAGCACCGAGCTGGTGTTAAATTTTCGGTGCTCATTTATGGTGTTAGATTAACACCTCCGGGTGTCACTTCAAGATATAAAATTATTCTTTTTAATAGTTTCTTAGTTGCTGTTTTTCTTGTTGATTTTGAACTTAAACAAGACGATCAAGAATTTTCCTATTGAAAGTACTTGATTTTTGAAAAAAAAAGGTGTGAACTCATTTACCCCACAGTAACACCAGTTGGTGTAGTCTGCTATTGAAGCTGGGCGGATGTTATACCATTGAAATCAACACCAGGCGGTGTCATTGTTGAATTAATACCAGCGCAGTGTCAAAAATATCACCAGCTGCAGTGTCAAATTAACACCATAAAGTGCCAGGTGAACACTTTTCAACACCGATGTTTTTGCAGTGTGGAGTCACCGCGTGGAGGGGGAGGTCATTATCTCACGGTGAATGATTTTATCAATATAAGAAACAGATATGGACTGAATTATAAATTTCCTAGGTAGATATTGTATGCTTCAGGGCCCCGATTTATCAAAAGATAGAATCGATTTTAAATTTTCCTTACTACACAGGCTGCCATAGACTTACAGTTGAAATCAACTATAAATCAATTTTAACTCTTCATAAAACAGGACCCGGATTTGTTTGACATGAGGAGTGTAATTTTTTTTTATGCGCCTGTCTATAACAGGTGTAACATTTAGATCTTTATCATTATCCTCCTGACGACCACAGATAAAAAGCAATTACACCCTCTATTAGAGCTGCAGTTACATTCTTAATGAAGTGAGCGCTGTGTCTGCATCAGTTATTGTGTGTTTGTCCCTGGGCTGTCTATTTTGGTACATTAGCTGCTTCTTTTCTCCCTCCATCTCCCCCACTTTCTGTTCCCACTCAAAATGTTCAATTTCTCTTCCTCTGTGTGTGTAATGTGTCTCTCTGTCCTGCCGCATGTTCATATAATTATATATAACAAGCGCTTGTTCCTATAAACTTATCCTCCATGTCTGACTTAATTATCTTCAAACTGTTTCTCCTTTTTCGTTTCCTCTCGCGCGCCCATCTCATCCCCTGATTCTATTCGTAATTCTCTCCGATTAAAAGAGTAACCATTACCATTATGAAGTAAACAGAAACAATCAATATTCTTCCGCACATCCTGTGCGCATGCCGGCTCGATTGAACAACAATGTGCCTTCTGTTCCCGGATCGAAATATTGAATGTTACGCTAATCAATATACCGAGAGTCCCCATCGACTAAATACGTACGCAGGAACGTCACACTGATTTTGCTCTGATTCAGTTTGGCGCCCTTGAAAACTAGAACTATAGGAGCATAAAGAAAAAAAAAATCAATAAATTTCTGTCTTCCTCATCAGCATTCGTTCTTCTTTCTTCTTTTTCTTATTTAAAAAGCACGATGAGGTAAATTTTGGCTGGTCGAAAACTATGCCTTCAACATGGATATACAGTGCGTATCAAAAAATGTAGTCAAATTTTGGAGGGCTAATATTTCATACTTGTCAGCTACGAAGAGTGCGATGTGGTTGTAGGAAAGGGGAACTCTTCCTCTTTCCATTGATGCCTAATTATGCTGGCAAATGTCATGCATGACTGAGCACATGAACTTTAAAGACAACAATGACAAACTGCACCTTTACCAAGTTTGAGTGTTATCGCGAAGGAACAATAATTGTCTCACTGAATGGATGAGATGTCAGTGAAAGTGGTCAGATGAACAGTCCAGTCTATACGAATGGATGTTTGTGTTAAGGGTTTCTTCTAACCCTTTTATGGTCCATAACCTCCAACATGGCCACGTTGTCGGTAACTTGGTCACTCCCACAAAGGTTAACCCATTATCCATTTCCTCTCTTCCTATTCAAGACATGGTCTGTCACTGCGAGCTATGTGTTGTATTTTTATGAACAGAGAAAATGGACTGTGTGGGTTGGTCTTTGTGGGAGTGACCAAGTTATCGGACAGGAATGAAAGGCTACGGATCATAAAAGGTTAGAAGAAACCCTGAAACACAAACCTGCATTCGTACAGGCAAGCCTATTGATCTTACCACTTTCATTGACAGATCTCATCCATTCAGTGATACATTCATTGTTCCTTTACGATAACACCCAACCTTGGAAAAAAGTGTCTTTTTTGTCATTGTTGACTTTAAAGTTCATGCGCTCCGTCAAACATGACATTTGTCAACATAATTTGGTACTAATGGAAAGAAAAAGAGTTCCCTTTTCCTCACGACCAACATTGCGCTCTCCACAGCTGACAACATATTAAAAAGTGGCCCTCCAAAGTGGATTACCTTTTCTTTTCAATATGAATAATATGAACTGTAAAAGGTAATCGAACTTTGGAGGGCCACTTTTTCATATATTGTCAGCTGCTTCACCGATCAGTTAGTCTTCTCTGAATCATATATTTATATATACATATATATATATATATATATATATATATATATATATATATATATATATATATATGTATGTATATATATATATATATATATATATATATATATATATATATGTATAAATATATATATAAATTATATATATATATATATCATAGTTCATATTTGATATTCTTGGAATGAGCCCTTTCACAACGCTGAAACGTGTTCATTATTAAGTGATTATACCGAGGATGGTGATATGATTATAATAAATTCATTATCCGATGGGGCAATCATATTGCAATACACGATTCTGCACATTTTCATGATTGCTGGAGCTTCAGGTGTCTACTCATTTCGATACAACAAGGTTCCTGTCCCGATATTTCGCAGTGTTCGAAGCAAACGCTATTATACGATGTAACGCTGCTTATATGCATATAAGCCGCGGACCGCGGTCACACTGGCAAAAGATCGCCAAGTTTAAGATCTCGATATTAAAGATCCCAATCTTTTGCCAGTGTGACCGCGGCTATTGAGAAAGTTTGAAATCAGAAGGCGAGCCAGTAACCCGCTAGACAAACATTGTATATGCACTCGGTATGGTATTACTGCCAATTTGAGCCATTTCCAAGACCGAATATAATTGCTTTTCTATCAAAGGTAGATTAATTTGTAAATCATTTTCATGAATTACAATTTACTGAGAGGGACCGGCGTACCGTTTCATAAAGTCTGTGAAAACGGTCGACTGCAGTATTGTTTCCATAGTATCACCTTGACAGCAGACAATCAGCTATAACGAATATTAATTTCTGATGTCACTACGTGAACTGCGCTAATCAAATTGTCAATTGCAGTCAATAAACCTCATCTTGAGGGAGCAAAAGATAATGCCTACTTGAAATTGTCTCTCAGTTCCATAGGCCGCTCGCTTTGTGATCTTATTTTCATGAGGATGGAGAATGAATGAACATTGATTGAAGAAAGTAAAGGAGAGATAAAACTTGAAGCGCTACAGATAAACCAATCATGCGCTACGGTATACACTATATATATGAGAAAGATATTATCTTGTAATATTGTACAAGTCACGTGATTGAATTTTCGTTCACTTGCGCTCAATGAAACTAACACATCTTCGTATTTTGTTGTTGAGTTTGTTCCAATATGGGTGTTTGAATTCTCCCCATGACTATTTCTAGAAACACGAATTAGGGTTGTTTGAATATTTCATATCCCCTCTATATCGTGCTCCTTTGGAATCTATGCATGACTAAAACTGGGTGCTTCTTTCTTTGCAGGCTGTGAGTATTAACCTAGTTTCTCGGTGTTTCGTTTGTGTGATCAAACTGAGTCGAATGAAATATGTGTACGAACGACTGTCAGATTCAGCATGTATAGAGCTTTAACGCTTGAAAATTGCAGAGAAATGTATTGAAGGAAGCATATACGTAATGAGATTATGGTATGTCATTCAGCGCCTGGATCGAGGGTGAGGTAGAGGTAAAACTGCAAAATATTGGATGATTACGCCGCCATATAATTGGTTTTTTGATATTTCTTCTGAGAGAGAGAATTTGAACTGACATCCTGTTGAGAAGCTAGAGAGTATTAATATCCGTTGGATCACCCCTTAAATACACAGAAGGGTTTGACAGTCATACAATCAATGTGTTCTGTTCACTATACACTTGTAATTGTCGGCAGTGAATAGTTGAACTGCTGATTACAATCGAATGACCAAATATAAACGATCTTTCAATATCATAATATTCTGTCACGACTATTTGCCCAAGCTTCTCTACTCTGTTACGGTGATAACTTCGTTCCACATATCAGTATATTCATCTTAACCACGTTGCGGCAAATTAACTTTTTATCTAATGTGAGCAGTCTTCAAGCAAAATGGTTGGTCATGATAATGATAGTGAAATCACATCAACTCTAATCGCCAAGTCAAAAGCCAAGCCCATCGATAGCGATGGGCGCAGACGTGATGTGGTTCTCAATGCGCAATGGGCAGTTCTGGGAAGGTAATTAAGCAACAGGATTAAGATCAGTTATAAAATAGGTTTTAGAATCTCTGCAATCTGATTGGTCAATTGCCATGCATTGATTTTTACTGATCCTTACTGAGCCATGCGTCCGGTAAAATCCGAACGCATGGCTCAAGTCTTGTATAGTGTACTAGGTGTACCGGACGCATGATGGGGAAAATGGTTGTATTTCATGAATTTACTTGCCCATTTCAAAACACAAATGATGCACAGGCCTATTTCGTGGATCAGTGAGAATTGGATGCTCTCGTTTAACTTTGGAACAGTCTGAAACCCACTCGTGGGTTTAAACAGTTCCAAAGTTAAACGCGCGCATCCAGTTCTCACCGATCCACTCTGTCCTGTGCATCATTATACTGCATCACGAGAAGGTGTTTCTTTCCCCCTCCTCCTCCTCCTCTCCCCTTCTTCATCTTCTGCCCCTCTCAGCCTTTCCCTCTGCCTCTTTCGCTCTTTCCTTTTTATTCCTATCTCTCATATACCCCATTTTCGTTTACTGCCTGAAAGGGTCCCTGCAATGTGTTGACTTCTATCAATGCATTTTGGTCTGTACATAACAAAATCACTACATACTTCATGAAAATAGGCATTATACATTTTTAAACATCTTCACTTTTTTTTTCTACACCCTGTAAACCGCCACCTCTAAAAACTCCTCCAGATCGTCTTTATTCACATCCCAGCTGTGATCTATACCCTCCTCTTTTTTATGTTTTTTTTTTTGTTCTAGAGGTGGGACGAAACAGGGTGAAAAATTTTTTAAATATGTATAATGCATATTTTCATGAAGTGTTTAGTGATTTGCTTATGTTCAGACCAAATGGCATATAGAGGTCATCATACATTTAGATTGCAGGACACTTGAAATCGAATTTTCATCGGTTAAACAATGCAAAGTGTCTTCCTTTACTGATAAAGCAATATTTTGAAACAACAAAATGCAAGTGTGCCATAAAACACACACACACATACACACATACTTTTCTTCAATAATTTTCATTCTTTCACCTCATACGCGCGCGCATGCACACACACGCTCACACAAACATACACACACATACATACACGCAAGCACACACACACACACAACGCGTCAAACGGATACTGAAAAAAAAAAACACGTGAGGAAAGGGCACATGATTTCACAGAGCAAAGCAGGGGTGATGTGCGTAACATTTACGTAGTTGAAACTTATTAACAGTATGATGGGATATTCACGGGAACGCTCACGAGACTCTGGTATTTGTGGCAGACAAATAACTTCCAAAGGAAAAAAAAAAGGAAGGAAAATAAGCAGAGAAAAATAGAGATAGAGATAAACACCTAACGTTACAGATAACTGAAAAGAAAGAAATACAGACAGACAGACAGTAGGCCTAAATGACACTATCCATATATAGCCACATGTAAAAGACAGAACGAGAGACGAATAACATTGTACCCATACCCTCTCTCTCATGTTCCTTATTCAAGATTGACTCTTAGACCTTCGTGCCCGCGGTAGAACTGGACTCCCTACTATCTTCGATGACAAACACAAAAGTGATATCACGATAGGATGTAAAGAGCTCTGAATATCATCATTCCTATCATAAGAAAAAACATACACCTCTATAACCAAACTGATTAATGTACTGGTAATGTGCTGGTAGCTTCAGTGGAACTCTACCCACCCCCTCCCCACCCCTTAAAGAAAAGAGAACAAACCGAAACAAAATGTAGTGAAGCATTACATAACATTGATTGCTCTGCCTATGCCAACTTGGAAGTGATGGGTATGGCTGACGAATTGATAAAGCACCCACAAAGGAAATGTCACGACTTATCTGATCTGATCGTTTGACACCAAATCGTGTTGAGCATCGATAGAGCTATCCAGTTCATCCAACGGCGTCTTCCGTGTTAATGATAAGAAAAAGACTAATAGAAGGCCGAAGTCCATGCATCTCTTTGGAATAGTCTCTCCTGAGATAGGACTTATACTTACTATTGCCGGTTCCTGTTTACCAAAAGTGTTCTTTAACTATTGACTATTTTGACTATATTGACAATGTTTACAATGTTATTGTTTGGTATAGATAAAATCGCATTTCATTTCATTTCATTATTATGATGCTAAACATACAATAAAACGCAATGCTGACGGGAGGAAAAGGTCGTTTGTAAATGTTCATGTGTCAATGCATGATAACAACGACAAGATAACCGTGATAAAAATGATGATGATGATGATGATGATGATGATGATGATGATGATGATGATAATGATGATGATGATAATAATAATAATAATAATAATAATAATAATAATAATAATAATAATAATAATAATAATAATAATGATAATGATAATGATAATGATAATAATAATAATAATAATAATAATAATAATAATAATAATAATAATAATAATAATAATAATAATAATAATAATAATAATAACAATAATTGTAATGATAATAATGTGATTGTAATGATACAAAAAACGATGGTTAATCAGTACATTGTTATTATCATCATCATCGCTTCATACGATCGTCATCATAATGATTATGAAAGTATTGATGATGAGAAATATAATGACAGAAAAGAAGACTTGCGAAGAAGAATTCTTAAGGCAGCATTAAATGTTCTTCCACGAAGTGACAAGCAATATGCAGAGCACATATGCCCCGACAACTCCGATACAAAAGAGACACTGAAAGGCCTCAAAGATGCAAAACGCTCTCCCGATCCCCTGGCCGAGTGAGAGAGAGAAGACACGATGTTTGTCTTTTCACTCGGCGGCAAACGCCAGTCCCGCATGCAGTGTTTGATGTAGATATGATTTCCTTTTGTCTACTCTCGCTGTGTTTGTCCACACAGACGCCCACTCTGCTGATATTTCACTTTACCTCCACATTGAGGCAAACGATTTCCTAATAGATGAACGGTCTATATAGTGGATCATGCATCTCATTTTTCCTTTTAGTCGTAGGTTCGACTAATTAATGTATACTGAACACACTCATGTCATCTAACCACACAGGTCATGTGTTTGGTATAATATGTCTGCATTTCGCATGAGATCATCTACTAGTGTATGATTCGTGATATCTGCACGCTACAGTGGGAAATGATTAAATACTGACACGTATATGTCAGGAAAGTATAGAGTTTTTTTAATCTTATAATTTACTTTCTTCCATTCATTTCACCCTAAGTCAAATGAAATTGAAATTAGATAGAATCGCAGTAATTGATAACGAAGAAAAAAAAATCCGACAACTTTAAACAATCAGAAAAGCCCAACTTGACCAAAGCTTATATCAACCTGTCGGATCACTTGCTAAACTCGCAACTAAAAATAACAGAGAGGAAAAGAGCAAGAAGGGAATTTTATTTATTCACTTTCATTCAACAGAAATCGAAGACAGCAATTCAATGAGATAATTTTGAATGCAAGAACAGAATTGAATGAATATATTTGAATACACATATTTACATGTATACGCGTATATTTGCAGACGAACACAAAGCACAAACTTCACTCACGAGAGAGATTTTCAGATGGGCGGGGCGGGGGTGCACGTCACGAGTTCGACACCCACGCACGCTAGGAAGTCACACAGCCCATGAGTTTAAAACGAATAAGGTCCATGAGTTTGACACTATAGGCGAACAAGGTCCACGAGTTCGACACCAAACAAACAAGGCCCACGAGACATATTAAGCCCCATGATGTAATGTCGAACTCGTCATGCTCGTGGGTCGTTTTTACATTTTAGTGTCGAACTTGTGGGCCTTGTTTGCCTAGTGTCGGGCTCATGAGCCTTATTTGCCTATAAGTGTCGAATTTATAATGGGCTGTTTAACTCGTGGGTTGTATAATTATCTTCAATGGACCTTTATTCAATGTCGAACTCGTGGACCGTACCGTAGTGACTCGTTGATGTCGGCCTCGTGCTGGGATGACCCCGGCCGCGGTCAGGTGTAATGTTTGTATTTGAGTCAAGGGGCAATGCTACCTCATCCCCTTTTCAATGGGAGGAATCTTGATTTTCGTTTACTATTTTTGTTTTAAAGAGCGAAGAGGGTGTGTGTGTGTGTGGGGGGGGGGGGGACTCCATCATTTTTGCCTCGGTTCTCCCCCTTGTACACCTATTTTCATTGAAGACAGTTTGTGACATGGTAGTTGTACATGTCTCATCGTAACAGTCAAAGTGACACAATCTTAATAAGATATACCAATCTAATCATCCGAAAATGAATCTAGCGGTGCTTATTCGGAATCACAAACCTTATTTCATTTTAGAAATTTAACGAACCTTCGGAGTAGTGAACTGCGCGCAGTAGCATAGAACATTTTCAGGGCGGTGATATTGTTATCGTTTTTCAACTCTTCGTGGGTTTGTTTGTACATAGTATTTGATATACGTTATCTGTTAAACCTATGATTCAGCAACTTTAACCTGCAAATATTCTGCTTTAGCAAATCAACTCAAGGATCTGGTGCTGTGATTTTCTTCTTCACTTGAAAAAGACGACATTTTGTAAAATTTATTGCCACAAGAATATTTGAATGATAATGACTTGACAAATATCACCGTTTTGAGCATCTACTGAGAAACTCTTACATTCCGTATAAGTGCATAGAATGTTCTATCTCATTTTATTGGCAATCTTACCATTCTATTTTTTTTGACTGTATACTATTTTTTCTTCCTTTCTCTTTTCTTCTCTGTACTTCTCCTATTCGGGTACCCCTTTATTCTTGTCCCTTATTCATGGTTTTTTTTTTTGTACTTTTAGGCCTATATTCACCTGTGTTGTCCTTTTTGGTCAAATGACATTTAAAAAACTTGAAAGTTTTACGTTATTTTATTCTATGTGTCTGTGTTCTGTTCTTTCAGTTGAAAAAAAAAATATAATTCTTACAAGCCGTGATGTTTAGAGGCCGTTGTTCAAGTCAGGCAATTTGCTTATTGATACGGTCTCCTCCACTTGATTTGCCATGAAAATGATTACATTTTGTAATGAGAACTCTTGTTTATATTTTCATGACTTGTGATTATCTTTGATACTGTCATACTTGTTTTGAAAGTACTATACTACTACTTTATTCATTATCATCAACGTCAACTTGGGTTGATTTTCACTTTGATCTGCTGTTTGATGAAGATGATTCGACGACTTTTTCCGCTCATCAAACATGTAAGGAGATTTATCCCATCATTACTGTTTTACCCGCCATTCTCCTGTCATGTGGATGCTGCCGTAGTTCTTTTTACATCCTTAAATTCATATATTTTTTTTCCTTTAATTTTTTTCTTTTTCCCCCAGTGGTTACTGTTTGACCACGTTTTTTCTTTACGTGATCTCGCTGTAATTCTTGTAGTTTAAAAGGTCTGTTTCTGCTCATCTATGCATGTAATGTTCCATACAGCTGCCTCGACTATACAGGCATGGCATCAAGACGCCGATTACGGCATATTATTCGACCGGATCGGTCAATGTTTGACAGTATTGGTTATGTTTGTGGAGGTTCTCTCGTGTCTTTTCATCATAATTCATGTTTTCACTTAGAAACTCTAAATTCTGTAAACCGTCGATTCCTCCTCGTGCGTTCCTGAATCTTCACACTTATCATGTATTCAATTCAATTCAATTCAATTCGTTTATTTCATTCTCATTTTCTTTCCAACAAAACATAACACGAGGTAAATCAGAAAATCCATCATAAGCATGTATACAGTACAAAGTGCGAAGGATTAACGATATACAACAAACTAATAGAGATGAATCATGCATACATACGGGAAAATACAAAGTTGTATTTTGAGGAGTGTGAGTTCCCGTCGGTTACCGCGTAAAAAAAAGGGACACATGCAATCACACGTGAAGAGTAGTAAACAGCCTGCATGTTTTCTGCGTTTTCATCTGAACTCCTGTAATCGATAATGGCTATAGGATTTAACCCATTTCCGTACAGAACACAAGAGATTCAAAGAGCCTTCATAATAATGACACAGTGCCGCCATTTTCTCATTCTCATTATTTGGAAGGGATGTCGACTGGCCGCCGTGTCGCGGGTTTAATACCGCCGGTGCATTCGGCGAGGGCAAATATTGACTCGCTACCATGTTGTCAGCGAGCGGGAACAGAGCTCACTGGCGTAATGATGGACGTTTTTTGAAAGATGTCCAGGGTATATTGTGTCCCAATTCAACTCAAATTTATGCTCTGACACTACAATGATAGGAGTCCATTAACGTATTAATGTTCATGGAGCATGAGCAATTTGCTGTCTACGCCCTAATGATTGTGTTATAGCTTTCGCCGCACATGCTTGAGTTTCTCGCTTTCGATTTTTGAATAAGAATTGTGTTAAGTAGTGATATAGCAACATCATTTGCCAGCGCTGTAAAAATTGTAAGCTGAAGATTTCCAATGGCACAAGACTTAGTGAGGGCAAGAGTTGTTTTTCTTTTTGTCTAAACTAATTTTGATATCAGTCTAAACATTTCTTCTTTTTTTTTTTTCGAAAACACAATCAGGCATGCACAATAATCCATGTATAATTCTTTACGATTTAATGTATCTCAGGTCCCTCATGACATGACATGTATTTGTGTGTATGTGTGTGTGTGTGTGTGTGTGTGTGTGTATGGAGAGAGAGAGAGAGAGAGAGAGAGAGAGAGAGACGAAAACAGCTTTTTATTTTTGTATATATGTATATGTACATGTAAAACAAATCTGAAAGAAAAGAAATTTATGACGAAGTGGTTACATTTTACTAGATATTTCTGATTGTGTTTTCTATGAAATGATTTGTCAGGTAATTTTCTGACACTTTGAAAAGAATTTGCAATTTATAATTGATTTTTGTAACTGTTTGCTGTTCTTATTGTATTTAGAATGGCCAAGAATATCATGTGTTAAATCTGCATGTACATACATATCTCTTTTTGTATATATTTGTGTGTATGATATCATTTAATAAAGGAACCCTGTGGAAGGGAAAAAAATTATTTTTGTTCATTAGTTTCACTCTGAAAGTGAGCCTGACATTGAATAAAATTCAAATAAAGAATATCATAAAAAAAGTGTAACATAAGGGAGTAAGTGTGAGTATGCAGGTGCATGAGGTTTTTGTCTGTGGACTTGCTGTAATGTTTTGATGAAGTTTGGCTGTTTTTCCCCCATTTTTGCGTGTTTGTGTTTATGTAAGCAGTATGTAAAGGCGTGAAAATGACAACGTAAAAGCCTAGGGAGAAAACCAGAGGATTTGATAACTTTTCCCGGTCAGTCCCCCTTCCGTAAAAGCAATATGGAAATGTGGAAACAAATATGCAACAAATTTCTTTGGCTATCGGTCCTTGGCTATAGTAAATGAAGAGTGGATTACCTTGAACTTGTTACACGCAAAGTATCTGTACATTAAAAAAAGTTCTATCCTCTGTTGTTTGGTTCGAGTTATTTCATTTTGAAAGAGTTTTGTTGGACTACAAACCATCATTTAACAAAAAGCAAGTTATAGTAATCGAGTGATCAATCAAGGGATCGAACAATTTTAAACAAAGTTGTTTTGTGTATGTTGATGGCATTTGCATTTCATTTACACGCTACGAATTGACAGGAAAGGAATTAATATAGTTTCACGTCATTAACGTTATTCACGTTACTCGGAGTATAAAGGATAGTAAATTCATAACTAAAACCACTGTTACTGAAAACCAGCTCATCTGGGTATAAATTAAAAGAAAAACAACAACAACAATAGCATAATGTACCGCAGGTACAGCAAGTATAAGATACGTATAAGCGCGGATGGATGGGAGATAAATACAATTTCCTCTTTCACTTAGGGTTTCCTTTGAGATGGTTTTCTCCCTATATAGTTCAAAGTACGGCAGCAATTTATAAACTTCAATCGTTTACTCGATTATGCATGGTTTCATCAGAGGATTTGATAACTTTGCCGGTTAGTCCCCCTTGCGTAATTTGGCTTTGTGTAACTTCAACGATTAGTTCTTACAGAGAGAATTGGAACATTAACTGATAAAGATAATTATATGTCATGGCCGGCGGAACCGGGGGGGGGGGGGGAAGGTGGGCTGAAGACAATTTTTTTTTTTTTTTTTGCTTGCCAGCTGAAGAAACCCGGAAGTGGCACCAGAAGTTGCGCTGAAGGCCTTTTCTTTTGCTTGTTAGCTCATAAAACCCGGAAGTGGGCCCCCACATTTGAAAACGCTCCGCCAGCCCTGTATGTCATTGAGAATCATGGTTTCTTTTTTGTTTCTTGCATTAATTTGCAAAGAACACAATTGTCTTTGTTGCATGTTATACAGCGTGATTGCGGTCAATCCGTGGTCATGCATACTAATGAAATGCTAAATGTTTGTTAATCCCTTGTATCAGGGGCGTCGACGTGGGGAGGTGACTCCCCATGAAAATACTGGGGAAGGAGCAAACATAATATTATCATTTTGCTTACCCCCAATTCTCGAGATAGACAATTATCTTACTTTTTTTTTTGATAGAAAACTGTCCAAAATATATCACCCAAAGCGTGCACCATGCATATTGTCGAATTTTAATTCTGGAAAATGCAAAATCTCTCTCTCATTGGAGGGGGACGCCCTCCCAAAGCCTGCCCCGTCCGGTCCTTTCTCATAGCCTAACATGACATAGTATAGGACACTATCGGATTGACAGATTTCTGAATATATCTTTAAACTGTGCACAAAAAATATCACTTTAATTCCAAAAATGCAAAAGTTCCCTTGTGTGAAGAGACTCTTATCCTTTCAATTAACCCTTTCCCTCCATAGATTTAGTACTTTTTAGGCACTGACAATTTCCAAACTTACGCCATCAAGAATGTGTTTAAGGGATATTTTCATTTGAATTCTAAAAATGCAAAAGCTCCCTCGAATGCAGTGGCGTCAATCCTGGAGGGCAATATTAGGGGAAGTTGCTTTAGAGGGTAAAGCGGATCAGTATCACCTGCGTACATTCTGTTTCGTTTATCAATGCAAAGGTCAATTGCACGTATTATAGAAGCCATGAAATCTGTATCGCACATCCAGTTAGTCATCTGAAGAAATCTGCTGAATTTCTTAAGGCTTTATAAGACGTCATCTTTAATGATTAAAGCACTGATTACGTCAACATCGCAACGATGGGTGTGTTTTGTGGAAAGTTTATCGCAGTGAGCCGTCTGCAAGATAAGATAAACAAAAGACGTCTACACGCCTAGGTGTGTCATCGAGATCATCTTTACCATTTTATATATTTAATACGACCTAGGTCCTGTATCCTATATTGCGGTAGCATTCTGCGTCAAGACAGCGTCTGCGTCATACTCATCTGAAACCTATATTGCTGTGACGTATTGAATTCAATTTATTAGTCTACCTTTCTCTCCGTAGTAAGCAGAACTATACAAACACACACGCACACAAACAAACAAACAAAATAAACACAAACTTCATTCCAGAACTCATTAGACAGCTAGAACGTCATTTCTGCCATAGTCCCTGGCTGTACTTTCGCCCACAATTTCGTTTAATGTATGTCTAGATGACGTAACAGTTAGGATAAGGTTTCTTGTGTATGCGCCGGTGTATGCGTAGTCCTATAAACAAAATGAAGGAGCATCTGATTCTATCGTTGTCCATTCAGCTCACGTGTAATTTTTCAAAGTCCCACATGTTGGTATTACATTTCCGATTTAAAATTTGGCAGCCGACTCCATCTATAACGAAGTCTTCGGGATCGACAGTTTTCTTTCGTTATATCGAAATTCTCTTGTACCTGAACAATTAAATATCTAAAGATAAAGATAATAATTTTGGGACCTGAATTTTTTCTTCGTTGTAGCGAGATTTTCGTTATAACCACGTTCGATCGTAATAATGTTATAGCACATAGAATATATAACAGTAGCAAGGGAGTGAGGGTCGCCTAGTATAACCTTCTTGGTAGTAGCAAGTTATTGATTGGATTATTGCACACTATAGCGCGCGTATTACAGCATGCAAGCTTTTTTACGGGTCCATTCCTATCAAAGTAATGCTTAAATATATAGCGGCTGAATGCAACTGTGGCGATCCTTGGAACCGTTCGCCTCATCAGCATGCACGACCATCACTGGTGCAAAGAACACGCTGAATTTGTCGGCTGGGCTGCGGCTCCGTGTGGGGCTGCGACTCCGTGTGGGTCTGTCTGATGTGGCCGCTGAAATCTTGATAATACCCCCATTCCGCAGAGATTTTCTCTCATCGGTCACTCTTTAGAAGCAAGGTATGTTGCTTCTGGCCACCCACCGAGGTGTATCGGATCGCAGTCTGATGAATCCGACTTGGTTGGTCGACTATCAGGCGAGTGTCAGACGTGTGGCGCATGATATCCTCATCGGACGATCTTGCCTCATCGGATCACCGCCCGACATGTCTGACACTGACCTGATATATAGTCGACCAACACAAGCCGGATTCATTAGACTGCGATCCGATACACTTCGGTGAGTGGCCGGAAGCGATAAACTTTGCCTCCAATGAGTGACCGTTTTTTTTTTTCCGGGGTTAAGCATATCAATTTGTTAAACAGCACAGGGGAAACAAAATTAAATCAAAAAGAAGCAGACGCGCCGCCGGGGGAGGGGTGGGGTGCGCTTCCTCCATAATAAATCTGGGCAAACGATCTTATTATTGAACTATATAGCCGCTACCCTCTGTTTTTAAAAACAAAATGCTGATTTGATGGCCTAGAATTCAGACAAATATCGACGCAACAATGAAAACAAACAAACAAACAAACAAATAGGCCCCCTAACCATTTATTGACTCATGTTGCGAAACTCACACAAACAAAATATGAATAAAGCCTATGAAGAGAGCTTGGAAAGAATAGGAATACGTAATTGAATATGGGAATTTATTATGATCTCTGTATCTCCTACATTTTCTGTTAATTGCATGGGCTTCAGGTTGGCTCAAAACTAGAACAAGGCCGAATTCCCGCCTCACTGATGCGGAGGCATCAGTTCGGGCAACAGGTAAATTTCATTTAATTATATGCGACTGTCTGATCTACCCATCCATGCTTCCGTTAAACCGCAGAGAAAATAAGAAAAAAAAAAAAGCTGCGGGAGGAGAGGAAGAAATAAAAAGAGGAATAGGAGGATGAGTACGGAAACGAAGAAGACAAAAAATGGTGTAATGAAGAAAAAAACGACTGTCCTCTTTGTCCTGAACTGCCCCCTAAAAATATAAAAGAAACGGAGAACAATAAATGCACATTCAACCAAAATAACAATGTCCGTTTCATTGATATACAAAAGTGTCAAGACCGAGTGTATTGCACGATGAGGGGGTTAAGGTCTTATAGAAAATCCCTAATCGACAAGTAACCAACGGTATACCGGTATACACAAGGTGGTACCTCCTTGGTTGCATGACTTAAAGCCAGTCAGTCTTTCTGGACATTGTAAGGAACTGGAGAGTAAAATAGACGGAAAAACAATCCACCAAAACGTCGTTACAATCCACGATAACAGAAAATACTTGTTGAAAAAAACAAAACAAAATAAAACACAAAACAAAACAAAACAAAAAAACAAAATGCAGATACTGTGGTTTTGCAATTCGGGAGGGGATTGTTTGTGCATCTACACACCAAGGCCAAATTAATGATTAGAATACATGTATATATTCCATCTCGTATAAAGTTCGATGGCATCATGCGTCATTATTCTGCCACAGAAATATTAACCTGTTTCGAAGCGAATAACATGGCTCTGTGCATAGTCAGTCAGCCGCGTGGCGCCCACAACCAAAGTTACGTTATTAAACAACATGGCGTCCATGACAGTGGGGTGTATTCTAAACATTAATGTGGAGTATAACTATTCTAAACTTTAATTTAGCCTTGGTGTGTAGATGCAAAAAGTACGATCCCCTCCTGACTTGCAATACAGAGAACCTGCATATTTTTTCCGACAAATATTTTCTGTTACCGTGGATAGTAACGACAATTTGCTTAGAACAGGGTTGGCTTAAAGAAAAAGAAGAAGAAGAAGAAGAAGAAGAAGAAGAAGAAGAAGATAAAGCTACTTCTCATAATTTCTCCACGCAGTCACCAGGGTCAAAGGTCAAGATTAACGAACTTCATTTTCATAGAAGAGACAATATTGTACTGATCGACTGAAAATGCGGGGGTGTCCCAGTCGAATGCGAGCAGCAGGTGAAACTAATCTTCCTCACCCCCAGTTGTATAAGTTGTATATCTATACTTTAAAAAGAAAAACATATCAAAATCCTACTCCTAAATGATGTCTGACCTTGGCATTTCTGCATATGCGCTGTATTTCCACGAGTTTGAGTTTAGTCGGGCTCTGCAGCGGAAATTGCGGCTACGCGGTTCCATCAGCCCATAAGTAGCCCTCTATATACCACTATACAATGTTCTCAAAAGAACAATGAAGAGTGGTACAACATTATTGCGCATATTTATAGCTATTTATTAATGTCACGGACATGATGGGTGAAATGAGAGATGCCTATATTCGATTTGTGTGACAATCGACCAGTGCTGTTATGTACAGCGTGATGTTAAATTTCTCCCCGAAGCAACGAGCCATGTCTCGACAAAGTATGATGGAAGTTCTGTTAAAAAACACCCCACATAACCGCACATCATATAGGATCCAATTAACGTGACCTTCAAGTGAAAAGAGAATATAGATGACGTTTTTGTGCACTTTTTGTGGGTTGTTTTTTATTAGAGAGAGGGAGCGAGGAGGGAGAGACTAAATAATTTAAGTGTTCTCTTTTTGGAGAAAAAAAAAATAACCCAAACTTTCAAGCAAATTGGGTGGAATGAAAGTAGATACATGACAGAAAACGAGACAGCAGCAATACCAAAAAAAAGAAAAAGAAAAATAGCAATCATCTATAGATGGATAATGGATTCAGTCACCTCAATGCGCCTCTCAAATTTGAGCATATCAAAGAGTGATTGCTAACGTGTCAGGAACAGCCAACAGCCCATAACGTCCCTCGCTCTTTTTGATTCTATAGGCAGCTAGAATAGAACTGATGGACAAAAGATAGAGAATGAAGTGCGGGAACACTAAATTTAGCGTTCCTCATACTGACTGTGCTTCTGTTCCCATTGCATATATCTCGGTCGCTGATGACAGGCTTCATGTAGGCCTTATAACCACAGCTACTAACTGAGTAAACCAACACACACTCTACACGCACATCACTCCCACGCGTTAAACCTACAAAAGGTAGGATACATTGTGGGAGTACCCCGCACACTACACACACACTACACTACACACACACACACACACACACGCGTGCAAACACACAAACGCACCCACCCACACGCACGCACGTACGCACACACACACACACACACAATCATGCACACACATAAGCCTACATAGATTATTATGTTCTAGTGCCTGGAGAAAAACTTGTCGAGTTTGAGGATTTGTTTTGTGTTGTTTTGTATGTTTCAAACACAAAACCAATACCAATTTAATGACACACCCAGTGTTTCTGAGAGTCCATGTTAACTCTTTACCTCTTTCGGCGGGAGATCTCACGCTTCGAGAGCATTTTCTGAAAAATCTTCCGCTCTGGCCGTGATGTATTTCCTCCCGCTTAAGCTTTAATAGCTTTAGTTATGTTTAGTTTGTCCTTTATCATATTCCAAAACTAAGGCTAAGATAGCAACACAGAGTATCCTAATAGAACTTCTTTTTTCGCGCTCGTGATTTGCGCTACGACCACAAACTAGACTCGTTTGCATGTTCACGCGATCAGAGTCTCCTGTTAGACGCGTGTTCAGGCATAAGGGCCAGGTGAGATGAAAGCGAGCTTTAGATTTGCGACGCGAACACTTGAGACAATGTACGCAGCCTCCCAGGTTGGACAATGGAAACAGCTGTCTCACGCGCATGTGCAGAACACAATTTTTAGCCTATAGCGTCGTCTTAAGCGTTCTCGTCACAGTTCTAAAGCCGTCTAATCTCTCTGTTGAAGAGATCATTGAAGTTGGAATCTCAGTTTCATAACAAATACACGCGTGCATACTCTCTAAACAAAAAAAGAAGAGTGAAAATGTTTAGTCTTGAAGGAGTAAATAACAGCAAAAAGTGACTGCCGAGTGAAATTGGAGTGAATTTTGAGTGAAAATGTTCATTTTCACTAATTTTGGAGTGACCTCAGGGATCACTCGAAGATTTTGGAGTGATCCCTTTCTGTTAGTCACTCCTTCAAGAGTGACCACCTTTCACTCTTCCTTTTTTTTTTTAGAGAGTACATATACAGACGTACAAACATATTGTGTAAATTGGATACGAATTCTGTGTCACACACACACCCACTTAAAAGAGACTGAGTGGCCGCAATTGTGTGTGTGTGTGTGTGTGTGTGTGTGTGTGTGTATATATATATATATATATATATATATATATATATATATATATATATATATATATATATATGTGTGTGTGTGTGTGTAATAGTGCTACTTTATATCTGTGACATTTCTACATCTACTGCTGAAACAGGAGGCGGTAAATCAGGGTTTTGATTAAAAAACAACAACAAACGACAAACCGCCCCCTCCCAAAAAAAAAAAAAAACAACAACAACAAAGCCAAGAGACATCTTACACATCATTGCTACCAGTGATACAGCCAAATAAAAAAGAAAAGAAAAAAAGAAAAAAAATAAATCAGTACAGTGTATAAGGAAAAGAATGTCAGCACCTTATGTATGCATACGGCCACTAACGGGGCCACTAACAATGATGTCGGGCCAACCAATTTCCTCAAAAGGCTTTTTGTTAGTAGCTCGATCGGGTCATCAGAGAAATAAAAAGTTAATATTGAGCTTTCTGAAATATACATTTACACACACACACACACACACATATATATATATATATACATGTATATGTCAAAGGATGTCGCAGGCCAGGATTGTTTTTTTTTTTAAGTTTTTGAGATTAAAGTCT
Organism: Diadema setosum; assembly: GCF_964275005.1. Taxonomy (NCBI): domain Eukaryota; kingdom Metazoa; phylum Echinodermata; class Echinoidea; order Diadematoida; family Diadematidae; genus Diadema; species Diadema setosum. The sequence continues at coordinate 14,401,018 of NC_092688.1, forward strand.
TCTTCAGATTTGTCTAAAGTGGAACAAGGAAAAGTAGAAATTACGCGGTGCGTAATATATGTCCCCGCCGGAAGTAGCATTTAGTAGCAAAATGTACAATATAGGTAAAAAGATGAAGGTCAAAGGTCAAAGAAGTCAAAGGTCAAAATTCTATGTAGAAGTTTTGAAGCCCTCACCTAGTGCCATCACATAAAGCAAACGGAATCGAAATCGGGTTAGAAATGGCGAAGGAGTAGCATTTTGTAGCCAATGTACAATATAGGCAAAAAAATCAAGGTCAAAGGTCAAAAAAGTCAAAGGTCAAAATTCTGTGTAGAAGTTTTGAAGCCCTCACCTAGTGCCATCACTTAAAGCAAACGGAATTGAAATCGGGTTACAAATGGCAATGGAGTAGCATTTTGTAGCAAAATGTACAATATAGGTCAAAAATCAAGGTCAAAGGTCAAAGAAGTCAAAGGTCAAAATTCTGTGTAGAAGTTTTGAAGCCCTCACCTAGTGCCATCACATAAAGCAAACGGAATCAAAATCGGGTTAGAAATGGCGAAGGAGTAGCATTTTGTAGGCAATGTACAATATAGGTCAAAAATCAAGGTCAAAGGTCAAAGAAGTCAAAGGTCAAAATTCTGTGTAGAAGTTTTGAAGCCCTCACCTAGTGCCATCACTTAAAGCAAACGGAATTGAAATCGGGTTACAAATGGCGAAGGAGTAGCATTTTGTAGCAAAATGTACAATATAGGTCAAAAATCAAGGTCAAAGGTCAAAGAAGTCAAAGGTCAAAATTCTGTGTAGAAGTTTTGAAGCCCTCACCTAGTGCCATCATATAAAGCAAACGGAATCGAAATCGGGTGAGAAATGGCGAAGGAGTAGCATTTTGAAGCAAAATGTACAATATAGGTCAAAGGTCAAGGTCAAAGGTCACAATTGAAATTCTGTATAGAAGTTTCAAAGCTCCCATGTAGTGCTATCATATAAAGCAAACAGAATCAAAATCGGGTTAGAAATGGCGAAGGAGTAGCATTTTGAACATTTTGATCACACACGGACGCACACACGGACGGACACACACACGTACGGAGCCCGTTTCATAGTCCCCTGCTCGAACTCGTTCGGCGGGGACAAATAATATGGGACAGAAATAAGGAACACAAAATGAAAGCATAAGCAAGGGAGTATTTAGAATGACTGGCATGAGCATAAATACATTTCCAAGTTCATTATACATTGTTTAATTTTAGGATATATTTCATTATCATTTATTGTGCATAACATACCTCCCAAAGATGAGAGGAGCCTACAGTGACTGCATATTTGTAAACATGTACAATGATTATGTTGTTGCATTGTATAACAAATTCAAATTTATTCATTCACTCATTCATGAATTCCTTCCTTCATTCATTCATTCAACCATGCAAATATCAGCACCATACCACTATTGTATGCACGAGAGAGAGAGAGAGAGAGAGAAAAAAAGATAGAGTGATGGTGGAAATAATTTTTGTGGTATTATGGGAATGAATGCTCTCAGGCGAATCACCATGATACCATTGATATTGTGTCCAAGCCGTTGCCGCGGCACCAAAGCTGAAAGACAATGAGGACCATATTTGTTGTCATTAACAGATATGAAACACACAAGTATACCTGTGCATCACACACCACACAAAGTCAGACCTTGTAGGGAAAGAGATTGCCATTGAACCATTACAGTTTCATGGTTGGTGATCTCACCTTTAATGAAAATAGGAAGATATTTCATCTCTCACGATATCCGAGTTTGACAAACATTTTTTTTTACCTTCCTCTCCCACCATTCCTCTGATTCATACATTACAGTCTTCACTTGACTGTTATTTCTGGAGTAAAGCTGATGTTAAATCGAGACACTCTGAACCAAAGACTCATCCCATGTTTTTCTTCGATATGACCCGCGAGACCAGGGGTGTTTCACAGAGCTGTTCTTAAAGTTACGAACGACTTAAGAACGACTGGTCATCAGTTCTGATGTGCTATACTTATCAGAATTTCAATAATTCAGCACAAGAACTGATCACCAGTCGTTCTTAAATCGTTCATAACTTTAAAAACAGCTTTATGAAACACCCCCTGGGCCCAGCTTCATATAAAGTTGCTATGACAGCAACTCTAGCTGTAGTGGCAGATGTCAGGGAAACAACGAGAATCCAGCTTCTTGATTGGCTGTTGCTACGGGAAGTTGCTATTCTAGCAAAGAGTTGCTATCCTAACATCTTTCATGAAGTGGGGCCCGGGGCTTCCAACATTTACAGTGGACTCCCGTTATAACGAAGTCCTCGGGACCGGCGGTTTTCTTTCGTTATATCGAAATTTCGTTATAACCGAACAAATAAACAACAAAAATACAAAGAGTGCATAATCTTACGGCCTGAATTTTTACTTCGTTGTAACCGGAATTTTGTTATAACCGTGTTCGTTATAACGGGAGCGCACTGTACTCGTCAAAATCAGGGAGATTCCGAGGCACAATCAGGGAGATGCTTCCATGATAGACGCATATACGTGCTCTGCCAAATATAATTTGCAAATCACAGAGATTTTTCATACATGTATTCTCTTATCCAGAGATGAAGAAATAGTGCAGTTTTCATATTCAGGAAGTCTCCTGCCGAATGAGGAGACTTGGCAGCTATGGTGTAGGAAGTCTGGGCACACAGCCTTGTTGGCATATGTAGTTCACATTTTTCAAATAAACATGCAGTGTATGATCACTCCAATGCCCAACCCATCCCTACAGCTGGGTTTATTCTGAGCAAAGCAAATGTGGTGGGCAGTAGTACAAATAGGTGGCAAACAGTTGATTCTTTTTTGTTTTAGTCTTTGTTCTTAGGCAGGATTGTTCAATATGAAAGCTGTAGTGCATGGTATATCTCATCTTTCTGATGCTGCACATTTCTCGAATATTTTGGGTACATACATATATTTCCCCCCCCCCAAAAAAAAAAAAAAGAAGTCACATGTCTCAACTATTCAGCACCATAGAGATTCCCATTCATGCAAATGTTCAGAATCTGCGTCACCTTGAGGACATTTTGTATAATGTCATATACCGTTATTGTACCACACAAACATAGTATACCATTGTTGATACTCATACAGACACACCAAACATAGGGATTTAAACTAACGCCTCTCGCCTCCTTCAGGGCGGAGGTAAAAATCAATCTCAAGCAATGTAATCTTTAGTCAAAGCAGAAAAGTATACAGGCAAACCCCTTTATAATGGGACAGATCGGACTGTGATAGTTTTCTCAGTAAAATGAAATCTTGTTCTAAACAAACAAAAAGGGTATAAAGCGATATGATGACAGTTGTACCAGAAAAATCATCCCATGCTACTATAATGGAAATCTTGTTGTACATGTGACTCCTGTTATTAAGAAATCTTCATGACCTGCAGTTTTCTTTCGTCCAAAATTTCAATATAGCTGAACAGTGAAGTACATAAAGATAGAGAGATGATGAATTTGGGACCTGAATTTTTACTCTGTTGTAACGAGATTTTTGATAAACCATGTAATCATGTTCATTATAACAGGAAAACAATGCATCTGCATTCGTGGCCATGAAGTTCTCCTGTATAACTCTGGCTGGCTCCAACTTTGGCCAGATCTATTGACTCCACCAAATTCACCTCCTTGCAATAACGAGTAGCAATTTTGTATGATGCTGTGTGTCCATACCTGCCAACCCCACAGCTTAACAAACAGGAAAAAAATGGAAGTACAATTAGCATAAAATATGAATTTTATCAATCTCTCATACTTTACCATTAACTGCTGGTCATAAATATATGAACATATAACATTTGATAAGGCTTCTTCTCTCCTGACAAAAAAAGAAAAAAAAAGAAGATGGAATGTTCATATAAAAACATGAATGCCTGGCAAGTATGTCAGTATAATATGTGTGTGTATGTGTGTCTGTTCTGTAACACAGACAAAAACTCTACATGAATTGTTCTTGCTCTTGCACTTGAGCTATAAATCCCGACGGGAGATAATGGCAAACGCAATATAAAGACAGACATCTCGTCATCCCCAGGAATCATTTGCAAGTCGGAAATCAATCCCAGCAAACCTCATAGTCACTGGAAAGACATCACTGCATGCAAGTATCAGGCATGGATCAAACGGTGGCAATATGGAGTGGCACTGAACAGGGAGGAGTCAGTTCCATGGCAATTTGGTCTGCTCACTCCGATAGCAGCTAATACCAATTGACGAGGATTAGTTGCCAATTCCCTGCTGGGTAATCTGTGTGCATGCTGATTACGGTATTACAATTTCCCGTTCGGCAATCAGCATGAACCTGCTGCATGCTAATGACATCTTCAAACTGATGCAAAATAGCCGTCGACTCAGAAATTTTGCACAGACATTGATGTCCTCCCAAGAAATCTGAAGCTGTACAGTAAGCAAATAATCAACGTTAGTGAAGGTGATGGGACAAACTATCACTTCCAAGGCGATCTGGATGTAGCTATCTTTCCGAAGCGCAGCTGAGGAAAGATAGCGTACACATTCAGATCGCCGAGGAAGTGATAGTTTGTCTCATTGCCTGAAACTAAAAGTTGATTATTTGCTTTCTATTCCACATCTAGGGTCCTAGATATTCCCATTTTATTCCACATCTGAAACCGTTTTAGCTGTCTTTGGGTATCCTCAGGGCTTAGGCTTTTATATGCAGTTTACTTTAGACGTATGCGCATAGATGACAAAACAAAGAATTCGCTCCGTGCACCATGTGCGACACCTAAATAAAAATGCATTGCACTGTGGACTATCATTTGACCTAGTTAACTGATAGTCCACAGTGCAATGCACTTTTATTTCGCGTGTACTCATCTTGTGTTTGGACTGTATGGATTGAAGAGATCAGCAAAACAAAAGGGACTAGCAACATAGAGTGTAACGAGCTTCTTCTCAGGTTATCTGATGGGTGACACTACGCTTAATCATGTGAACAGCTCTTGACCAATCCTACAGCAAGATTCTTAGTACGTGGAATATAATAACTAATACCATTATACATGTATCTTAAAGTGAAAACATAGTTCTGGTAAGGGTTCGAGAACCCGTTTTGCACCATTTCATATTTGCTTGCAATATATCGTAAGGGTCTACCAAGAAACTTACCTGGCTGATGCAGTTTGCCAGGATGATGAGTAGTTTTGGAGCATTTTGAGATGAAAAGTATAGAATAATTAAAGTTAGTATACCAACTTTTATTCCATGGAGGATCCAGGCTAACTCGGACCCGGAGACAACTCTGCCCTATTTCAGACAATATTTATACGCAGTTCGTGATCGCCACATTATATACATAGGCGCACGTTCATTTTGTATGCATGCCAAACAGAACCTCTTTGATGCGCATGTTGCTTCAAATCGGCCCCTAATTGCGACCAGCCAGAACGCGAAGTTCTCCCATAGTACAACTCGGACCCGCCAACAAACCGCCGGCAGCGAACCTTTTTGGTTAATATTTCGTATTTTCATCACTACCCAACAAATATCTTGTTATTGCAGCCTTATTCCACACATTTCTTAGGCATACATGTACATTTTGGAGTAAAATTTGACAGATCTGCAGGCATACAAGAACTATGTTTTACCTTTAACACACAGCACATCTTATCTTAGGTTTTAGTGACGCAAAATACATAGGGGCAAGTTACAGAAAGAGACAGATGCAGACAAAATTTACAATATTTCTTTCTTTCTACAATGCAGGTCTATGACTGTAGAATTTCTGAATTGGATTAATTGCACTTTACCTCAAAAATTGCAAGAAATGCTGCAAAAGGAGAAGCATTGCATTTCTAAGAATCCAATGTGACAATTGAACTTGTCAGGTGACAAAGTCATGTGACCCAGAGGATCTACTTTTAACACATGCCCTTGACATCTCAGGGCAGGCTAAGCCAGTAACCTGATGGTTACAGGCATGGCAAAGGAATGAAGATGGACGTCTAGGAGAACACAAGCCCTCCATCAACAGGCATGGAAGCATGGACCTTCTTCACTTGATGGTTGCCATGACAACCACTCTCCTCATCTGCTTGACTTGGAATGGCTGCCAAAGAAGGCCCAGACACACACGGCACCGGACACCAGCAGGGCACCCCTATGTAGAAAGACAACAGCAGAAGAGCTCTACAAGTTTTTGCTCTTTCTATTGTATTATGGGAAATATCACATACTCAACACTAGACAAAATATCTATATCTATCCTTCGTTTCAACATATAAAAATGAACAAAGCAATTAGCATAATTTTTGCTATCAAACCTCTTTCTACAAGTAAGAATTCTACATTAATCTTTTCAATATATTCAGACAGACTAATCTACCCAGCGGGCTGAATCAATGGTTCATTGAATAGATTTTGGTTATACACATCGTTTATCAAGAGGAAAGGTAGAAACGCACATATAATGTGTATGTGTAAAAATTCTGTACTCACAAACTATACATTCATTCTAATACCTATTTTGTCAATTCAGGGTATTCTCTCTTCTTTATGAAATTCGCTTCCTGTGTAGAATGCAATCGAAAGATGGAGGCGCGTCTTATGACATGACGGCACAAAACAAAACAAAATAAAACAAAACAAACGCAGAAACAACTCACCACAGTCCCATCCTAACTCTTGGGCTATGGTAGAGGGGGCTGTACTTCACCACAGACAACTTTTGGTGATTCCTGAAGGCCCTCATAATGTCCTTGCTCCTAGAAGTGTCCAGGAGTAGAATTTTACAAATTTGACAAAAGTGAGAAATTTTCAAGAGATGATCAACAACAGCATTTCCCCCCTATTTTGGTATCTCTATTTTCATTCTATTTTTCTTTTTTCTTTATGAATATGATAGTAAACAGAATCTAAAGCACCATATTCCAACCCTTATCTCAAACTTTCACCTGGTTTGGCAATGTGGACTCGGGCTAGTGTCACATATGCTACTATGGAGCAAATCAAAATATCTTGTCTAATGGAAAGGAAGAAGTTGAAATATTGTACGAGCTACTGATTTAATCTTTTATTTAATTCATTTTTTTTTTAAACTTACCTATTTCATCTGTTCATACTTTTGCATATGCAGTTACTTCTGTACAAATCTAGATGCCTTTTGGTACACAGCACCTGATGAATTCTCACGTCTAAGACCATTACCCACTTTCAATCACTATTTTAAGACTAACATCTTTCCAACAAAGATTCCTCATTCTCTAGAACAAATTATTTGGTGTAGAAAGAAATAAGGGGTGGGTTAAGAAGACATCTATCCACGGGCAGCTAGCTTTCTGAAAAATATTGACGATCAATGCTACACACAGCCAAAAGACATGGGAGTTCTGCACCCACCCTCCGTACGTTGCCACGGCAAGCAGAGCATGTCGCCTGTCAATCATCTGGACATCCACGGAGCTAAATGCTCCAAAGGTCTGGGCAAGCTGGGGAAAGGAAGAATGCCCATAAAGTTTGGTCAAGCTGATCGTTTCTACCAACTCTGAAATGGACAGTTGCCAAGCGAGTGTTGATACTGAAAATGAAAAGGTTCCATGGTACACGACAACAGATCAAAACCAAAAAAGATTTCATTCATATTGACATCTACAATTTTAACATCATCAGCTCAAGAGGCTACAAATATATACAAGTTTCTTTTCCTTTAGTGATCAATATCAACAGAATTAGAAATAATTCAATAATTACTGGTAAACCCAACTTGTTTTCAGGAATATGTCAAAATGATTACTCTGAAGGTAAGAGTCTATGGGAGTTTCATAATTATACAGAGAACAGATATTTTCCCGCCTAAATCTTCCCACATTGCCCAAAATAGCCTTTAAATTTCCTTGAAAGCTCTTCACATGGACAACATGCTTTCTGATGCCAAAGCCAGACATCTCAACCTTTCTGACTGAAAAATAGTGATGATCTGGCTCAAAAGAAGGAAAGAAAAGCAGTTCTGATAGGAGTGTGTAGCAAAATAATCACACACACACACACACACACACACACACACACACACACACACACAAATAGGAAACTCCTATTAAAACAAGTGTTGAGAATGGTCAAAAATCAGATTCTTTTCTTCAAATTGAGAAGGGTTGGGAAATATGCGAAGCAAGAAAGAACATCTCTCACATAATATGGAACGCAAAGGTCAAGGGTCAGCTCACCTTGCCAACATCCAGTGACTGGGTGAGCCTCTTGGATGAGATGTGGAGCCACTGTGGTCTCAGAGAGGGGGGATCAGGCCCTCCTAGGTCCTGGGAGTTGGAGGGGGGGGGGGGAGAGGGGAGGGGGAGGGGGATGGCAGAGGGAGGGTAGGGATGAGAAATATGGGAATGACATAATTACAAGTAGGGAATATGCTCTACCAGTTTTTGTTTACTGTAAAAGGAGGAATGTTCGCGTGCATTTTAATTTAGCGAGCGCCAAGATTCGCAAAATTAAAATGCATGTGAAAGTTCTTGTCTTCACTATATGCATTGAATGCCTGCGAAAATGGCTGTCGGCTCCCATTTTCATGCCGGGAATATATCATGCTTTACAGTAATAGGTTAGTCATCATGGACACAGCATTGTGTGAAACCCCATAAAACTCATTTTGTCATTCTGTAGCGAACCAATAATTCCTTCAGTGAAAGTACCTCCTGGTAAGCAATCAGCAGTCATATGGAATGATGACTAATATGCAGAGAGAGAAGTCATACAAAAAGGGTCGAAGCACTGCCATGTAGGAGGTCCAAAAGGCTGTGTCTTGATTTATGGGTAAATGAACGGAAAGGTGAAAGTGCAAGGACGTTCATCACACGAAAATGGTCTCTGCATTGGTCTTGCTTTTCATAATTAGTCCTTGCAAAACATGCTCCCCTTTTTATGCCTTGTTCTCCAGCAAAATGCTGGACATGGCTTTGAAAAACTGATGCATGGCTAAATTACAAAATTTTGCATGAATAAATGGCAATCTTCAGCTGCAGTGTACAAGAGCAGTGAGAAAATGGAACATTTTAAATTTTGATTTGAAGACAAGGTAGCAGTTTTATCTTGGATTTGTAATACACTTTAAGGCAGTCATAAACCCGGGTCATAACCTCAAGATAGAGGGTGCATGAAAGTTAGATGGGCTTGAAAGAAGAGCACTGCAATCTTTATAAGGAGTTTAACCACACAAGTTTTGATGATTACAAAACGTTCACTTCATTGCATAAATAGTTACACAAGTCAACCTGGTAAATAGACTGATGTTTTCATACTTCAGATAGTGGGTAGGTGCAGGGTGGGAGTGGCAGGCATTACTACATATCGTAGTCAAGTCCATTTTCTTACGAAAAACAGGTCCACTACGGTTAAGTGAAAATCCTTCCTTTTTCATAGCATATCATATTTCAAGAATATGAGCCAATAAAAAGAATGGAGAAGATATTTTCCTATTACACTAGCATCACATCCTTTTTTCTTTTTGAAGCCCGCCGCACACTAAACGACCATCCGACTGTCGGTTTGATGACACCAAACACCCAAGAGTCAGGTCTTAGAACTCAATCACAGGACCTGGTCAGAAGGTTTTGGCATGTTGAAGTTTTTTTCAAGTGGTCGTGCGTTTATAGCTAGCTAGCTGCGCTCGCGCTGTGTGTTTAAGTGCGTGGGAGGCTGGTTGCAGGTCCTAAGGTCAGAGACACGATCCTGTTGGACAAACAGTTCAATTTACTGATTGATTGATGCACACTCTGTCCACTCTTCATTTATTTCTGTCTCATCAGTGCTCTGGGCATGTACATAAATACAGTCCTCATACACAAACAAGTAGGCTTCACTTACTTTAAAAACAAAAGAAAAGAAAAAAAAACAACAAAACAAAGACCGTTTCTATGGCTGCATCAGCACTATAGGTAAATGTAGAATGTTTTTCAAAGTTTCAGGAGCAGATGGAAAATATGTTTCCCCAACTCTGGTGGGTTAAAGTGGGGATGTACATATAGAACAGCCATTTTCCATTCGGTGGCTCTCCATGCTTCGCATGATTTCCGGCATCCGTCGTTCAAATGGGGCATGTAGACCACGGTCTGTGGGCCGGCTTCTGTATGCACTTCCTTATCAGCAACCACGGTGTTAACCCACTATGTGCTTTGAGTGCTGATTGACACAAGAAAACCCCATAGCTTTGTACACACACTGTCCAAGAGTACCTGGGTCAGAAAGGGTTAATGGGTATTACTCACCACATGGCTGACCATGGCTCGTATGATGTTCACCTTGTTGATGTAAGGCTGCAGCTTCCACTCATACTCCCTGAAGTCGAGTGGCCTGACTGCCATCCCACTGCCGAGAAATCGTTTCATAGAGATTCGCATGATTGTCATCTTTTGGACATTCATGGCAATGACCACGCAATTCATACACATTCAAAAGGAAAAGGGAAAGCAAAAGCTTGATTGTTCTTTCTCCATTTTCTTTCTTTTCACTAGCAGGCATGTCCTGCTTTTATTAACCCGTTTCATGCTGAGTTCTGAAATCCCCATAGACTTAGTACGCAGGCCACCAGGTTCCCATGTGGAACAGGTTAAGTTATACATGTGGATTTGTTGCATGAGATATGATCATCACTGTTATATATACATTCTGGATACGCCAATTTGCATCAACATAACCGCAACAAACAAAAAGCACACACACAAACACACAGATAAACACAGACACAGACACAGACACACGCAAAATGACTACAAACACACACACACACATACGCACACACACACAAGCATACAACACACACACACACACACACACACACAAATGAAACTGTGCAGCGGAGCTTGTTTTTTGAGGAAAGAAAAGATTCAGAGCATATTAGGTAATTCTACTTGAATTGCTAACAATTGTGCCTGCTTGCTGTTCCTGAAATCTAACATAGATAGCAAGAAATGACTAATCTTCAACATTATTTTCCCCTCAAACGATAACTAAATGTCCTTTCTTTTGCAATTGGTTCTACTCCTGGTTGAACACATGGGTCCAAATCTCCACAGCTTGTTTCTGTAATTCCACCGAACATTTCTTTCTGTTTTTTGTTTTTTTTTTGTCGAAAGCCATACAAGCAAGGACTTTGTCACTGATGCTCCATGAGAGGAGCAACTTGTTGACATTCATCAGTTCAGTTTGTGAAGCCATAGTCACTAATTGTCAGCAAGGAGTGGCATCTGATGACGAAAGAAACCCAAACTGCGTGACATTGACTGTAATGCGCATGTATACAAGTGATTAAAGGACAAGTTCACCTGCAAAGACACGTGGATTGAGTGAATGCAGCAATATTAGTAGAAGACATCAGTGAGAGTTTGAGGAAAGTCGGACAATCCGTTCAAAAGTTATGAATTTTTCAAGTTTCTGCTCAGTCACTGCTGGATGAGAAGACTACTACAGCTTTTGATGTCACACGTGTAGAAAGATATAAAGCAAATACAAAGAAATTTCAAAATATTTTCACTTTTCTTGCATAATAACAGAACACTTAACTTGCCTCTTCCAGAAGGCAGGGGGGAATAAAATTGTCCTTGATATACGTCAGTGACAAGTTGAGAAAATGTACACTTTTTTTCAAAAAATAAAATTTTGTGAAATTCTCTTTATATTTTCCTTACATTGTTCTATGCATGTGACATCACGCACTTTAGTCGTCTTCTCATCCAGCAGTGACTGCACAAATACTTTAAAATATCATAACTTTTGAATGGATTGTCCAATTTTCCACAAACTTTCACTGATGGGCTCTACTAATATTGCTGCATTCGCCCAATCCACATGAACATGAAGGTGGACTTGTCCTTTAAATGACATCGACAATAATTGTCAAAGCTTGGGCAGGGCTGCCTTGATTGATGCATACTTGAAATCTGAACCCCTAATCTGTCGATCTACTGGATTTGGGCACACAGGCTGCGGCGCTTTCTTCACCAATGATTGGCGCGATTGCCTGGATTCTTATTGTCAATGAAAAGAAATAGCCTAATTTCCCTAATCCCCATCATGTCACCATGGTCTTCCTGTTGGACTGAGGCACATTGTTACACCTGAGTGGGCTTGCTAATCCACAACTTGGTCAGGTTTGAATTGATTTGATACTTAATGCTAGTGAAAAAGCTTGATGAGTTAGGTTATTAGTGCTTGGGCACATAAAAGGGTTAATAATCTGCAGTGTGCTGGCTGTGCAATCTGGTCCATGTATTTAAGTAGACATGACCACTTACACAAACACACATACACAAACACATACACAAACACCACTGGAAGGATTATGGTTACTGGTAGCTGTATAGATGTCACCACTGGGGGCAGTATAACAAGTTTGTTACCATGATTTACTACTGTCTCCTAGTCTCTCGTTACAGGGAAATCCCACTTTGACATTAATAACCCCCCCCCAAAAAAAAAAAAAACAACAACAACAACAAACAAACAAACAAACAAACAAAATTTTAAGTTAAGAAGCTGAGGAATAGTTATACTGTGAAAACCACTGATAGAACCAGAAAAATGACTGAAGGACATGCAGTAGATTTTGTCGGCAAAATGAAAAAGTTATGTTTAATTACAATGTAGTCAATAGGTGAAGAGCATTTTAGGATGTGGAAGTGGGCGTCACTCAGAGGAAATGACCTTAATTTTTTTGAGTGCCCTCTTGCAGTTTGATTTGATACTAGTCTATTTTTTCTTTTTCTTTGCATTTTCTTCAACACAATATGAACACACTTACTAGTAATATAATTGCAAAAGACAATAGTTAAAAAAAAAGTAATGAGGAGACCTTCAGCTTAAGCTATTATTGCTTAACCTTGATGGAGACCTCATTAACACGATTACAGACTACATTACTCGGCCGTTTGAACATTAGCTTTAGAGACAGCTAAGGAGAAGGGGTATATATAGAAGCTGACTCTGTAGGACAAATGTGAATACAGTGCATGTTAGTGAGTGTTCATGCAAAATGAAAAAAAAAAAAATGAAATGCATATTTGAATAAGCACTCTGAACACAATTTTAAAATCTAAAAGGGTCACTGAGAACTCCCCCCCCCCCCCCTAAAAAAAAAGTTACTAACTTTCTCCCTGTAGTGTCAGTACATCAAAAAAAAATTTTCCATTCCTCTCTTTATTTTGTAAAAATTTACGAACCTTTGAGGACTGATTGATAGGCTAACTATTCCATCAATGCCATTCCCTGACTGCTTCTGTCCACAAGCAGTATTAAATGCCAGCATAGCTGCTTGGGAATGGGAAGATTCTTGGGGGAGTGTTACATCCTGCACTTTTGATAGTTATATGTACAAAAAAAAAAATACTTATGATTTAGATTTTCTGTTTCTATCTTATGTGACCCTCACACATAAGATCTGAGTAAAATTTGGCTGCCATCCAGTAAGAGTTCTCTGCTGTATCTATATGATCACATCATTTATTCTTCTTTTGGCATCAATTGTGTGCGTGAGTGAATGTGTGCTATCTCTATAAAAACAGATGTGGTTGGGAAAATCTATGTCTGTTTCTCTTCGAGAAAGAGAAATGTGCTCCCGTGTCCTTTGTGATAGGCTCATTGGATTTTCTGTATGAGCACAGTGGACTGCAGAGATTGAAAATGAACAACCCCTTTAAACTCCTCATGTAAATTTTCTGATCAATGCAGCATTACAACAACAACAAAAGTGTAGTCTATTAAAATGTTCTTACCTTGTATCCTTGGCACTGATGAAGTGGGCAAGTCTGAGAAACACTGTTCAGGAGAGAAACAAAACATATAAACATTACTCTAAAAAGAAATACAGAGGATAGAAAAAGTGAAATTCACAAAGATGAGATTGACTCTAACATCACGATTTCAAACATGGAATGCCTTTGTTTGTCTTTATACATCAAGTGCACATATACATGAAAAATTTGTGTGATGTCTTCAAACTTGTGGATGCTCCTTCCATGTGATGTGTAACTATGAGAATTTCATCATTTTTCCCCCCACATATCCTTCAAGACCAAGCAAGGAGGCCAATTTAACTACTCAAAGAAATATAAACATTTTGTCTCATTCTATGCACAGCAAATGAGAGTTCGTACGCAAGCAGTACCACTATCAAAGATCGAGGCAAATGCCCAGTGCCTGTTGTATGCTGCATTGGTTGTCTACCTTACAATCAACTGCTGTAATTTTTTTTTTTTTTTTTGATACTTGCTAACTTCTGCTCAACTTTTCAACAATGCACATGTATTGCTTCAAATGCACAAGACTTTATTGGGAAGAAAGACAGTTTGGAGTAATCTTCGAACCCCACTGGAGCAAGACCACCCCTAAACCACAGTTTCTTCATCAGCAGAGACTCCAACTCTCCTGCTTTCGACGGGAGATCTCCCGCCGAAAGCCCATTTTTACAAAATCTCCCGTTCTCCCTCTTGAGATTTAATTTCTCCCGCCCTGGCTCTGTGTCTCCCGTTGGAAAGGATTTCTTACTCATTGCCATCGTATGTTGAAAAATAAGCCTCAGGTAGCACGAGAGAGCAGGTAGAACCCTAGAGCTTCCAGGGCCCTTTAGTGGGCAGTGGACCCTGGCCGCAAGGAACTTCGCGCTCGTGATGTGCACTTCGCGGACATCAACTTGGAGTCTCCCGTTTGCTAGGGGTTTCAGGCGGGAGAATTTCCAGATCAGAATGTGCTTGGGGTTGGAGTCTCTGCATCAGTGCACTATCTAAAGCCAACACACACATGATAATGTCACATAAACACAACAACACTTTAGTTTGTCAAAAGCTCCCCCACAGTGGAACACGAGTCATGTGACATGTTGCAGATGGGAACCATGGTGACATGGGGTAAACAAAGGCTGCCACTCACCATACCCGGCTGCGTAGGCGTCAAAGCCCGCCTCGTGAAGAGGAGCCTCAGTGCCTGTATGACAGATAATAGGATATTTCACACGAGGCTACCAAGGGGTGGAGTTGGGGGTGGGGGGTGACACGGTGATGGTGAACTTTAACTTTCATCATTGCCGATGGCAACCTGTTTGTACACTGTGTTAAATGCATTTTGACATGCCAACACTGTGAGGGTTAATCGGGCAAATGCAAACAGTAAAATACAAAAGTTAAAGGTTCCCTCTCAGTCCATCATATTTGACAACTAAGTATAGTATAATTTATGTACACTACTATGAAGAGGTTAAATTTCATGAGACAGACCAAACTGATTTGGAATACTGGACCCAGAAATTTCTGATGAAAAAACAACACTACAGTGGCCTGAAGCTAAATACATGAATACAACCTTAGTTGACTTCAGGCTTTTTATTTCATGAAAACAATTTTTCTGAATCAAACCAGGGAGGTGACCTCCCTGATCAAACCAAGAAGCACACACTTGCTACCTTTGATTAGACAGGGCATCACGCTTTCTACCCATAGTCCCCTATTTCACATTAACCCCACGCCGGCCATACATACTGTAGTATCTCTCACCACCTGAAGGACAAAACTCTTTTCCCCCCCATGGAAATCTTTAAGAGTCATATTCCTCATTAAGAAAAAAAAAAAATGGTTATTGAGAGATACGATGAGATTTTTAAAATAAAAACCCACTATATCACGCCCCTAGAGATGAAGGTCCATCCAAAAAAGAAAAAAAAAAAGAAATAAAAAGAAAACACTATCAAATCTCTGCAGAGTTTGATTACTACTACTACTAATAATAATATGAACACTTGTAATGCGCCGGTATCCATCATGAATAGATGCTCATGACACAAGAAAGAGAGGCAGAAAGAAAATACCACTGAAAAAGAGGTATGAGAAAAGGAATAAAGGAAATGTTCACAAAAAAGCTTGTCTAAATAACCAGGTCACTTTAAGTGAGCTCTTAAACTCACTTAGAGAGGACAGATTACGAATGTTTTGTGGGAGTCTATTCCATAGGAATGGGCCAGCATACAGAAATGATCGATCACCCCAAGAATTGATGAGTTTGTGGTACAGCAAGTAGAGATGAGTTTGAAGACCTAAGGCGCCTAGAAGGATTGTATAAAGGGGTAATCAAGCTACAGTTGTAGTGAGGAGCAGTTCCATGTAGTGAATGAAAAACAAATAGCAGTAACTTGACAGTAGTAACAGTAACTATCTCCCTTCTGTCTTACCGTACTTGTCAAAGCCAACCTCATGACCGATATCCGGAGACATTAGGACTAGCTGCTTTCCTTCAAGACTGTCGAGAAGAGAAAATGGCCGAGGACAGCCGAGAAACATTTCACTCAAAACACTCAAACAATGAGGAAATGTGAAAGCTCATATCTACAGAGTGAAGAGAGTAACGGTAGACCCTCATACATACTTCCGTCTTATGATTTTCTCTAATATGTATCATGTGAAATCGGAACTTCTCTATTGACAGCTTCTGATGGCTTACTGTTAACGCTAAAATTTTCGTGGTGGTCTTACTCTTGCAAATTTCTTCCATATGTCATCGATTCCGGAAGTAATAACAAGTGAAAACGTTGACAAAACAACACTAGTACTGAACGTGAAAAGTCTAGTCTGGTGCTGGCAATTATGTGCATGCTTAAACCATTGAGGACGGTTTGATTTTGCTACAACATGTATTTCCCATAGACGCCTGCCCGATTATACTCGGGACTCGTCCTCAACAGGTTAAAGGGATAGTACAGTATTGGTGGGAGATGAGAATTTGTCTTTTAACTTTTTGTGAGATACCAAGAAAACACTTTATGATATAGTATGGAGCATACCCTTTTAAGAGGAATTCAAAGTTTATATGATGAAAATCAGGTTTGGAATGACTGAAACATTCAAAACCAAAGTAAAACAAAGCGATCGTAATAAAGTGTGGGTCCCACACTTTATTAGAATCGCTGTTTTTTGGATATCTCAGCCATTTCAAAACCAATTTTCATCAAATAAACGTTGAATTCCTCATGGAATTACATGCTCTCTCATATTTCGTAAGAGGTTTCTCATTATCTCACCAAAAAATGTTAGAAACCTGAAATTAGGTCTCAACCAAAACTGTACGATCCCTTTAAGCTAAACTTTATTTGCTATCGGACTAGATTACTTGGGATACACCCACAAGAAAATCTTCCTAACCAAGATAGTGCCAATGACATCATCTGCCAATTACCTGTATTGCAAAGTATTTATGTAATTGACAAAACACAGTAAAATGCACCTTCCCCCCTAGACCTAGCAAGAACTTGCATGTTTTTCTGCAATGTCTTTTGCTAATCACATTGGTAACATGGAAACATACAAGTTGTGCTCGGCCTAGGGATATGTGCATTCAAACGTCTTTAGTTAACTATACCATATGCAGTACCTAAGGAATGATTAAACAGATGATGTTACATGCTGAATCTTGGTTTGGAATGTGTTCTATCTTTGTGGGCATATCCACGTGATCTGAAGAAAGATAGTAAAAAATTATTATAAAACATATGACACATACTCACATATTCATGTGGCTATGTAAGTGATATTGAGAGTATCCTGAATCAACAAAAGTCAACATGCATATGCATTATATAGTTCCTTTATAAAGACTACTAGGTACTCACGATGAAAGATGTTCCAAGAGGGAAGCTAGGAATGTCTGGGAGATGGGAAGTCCTGCCTCGTTCATGCTCTGAAGAGGAAAAAAAAAAACCCAAGCAAACCAAGAATAGAGTTGACATGCTGCCACTGCCTCCGCATTTCATCTTCCTCTCTCCATGAGAGAACAAGACCAGACTGATATAATAAACAGGTTTTTCTGAACTCTCTCATTCACTGTAGCACATTGCTCCTGGGAGCCACATGGGCCCAACTTTGTGGGATTGATTGCCAGAGAGAGACAGAGGAAAGATTGATCGGGAAGAGAGAAGAACTATTTTGGCCCTTTACACAGGCATCTTTATCTTACATATTTAAAGATTATTCAAGAAATGAATCATGAAATATATGACAAATTTGGTGCCTGGAGCTTCCATGTTACTGTACATGTATATCTGACAAAGAGAAATTGATTACCTTTTGACGGCTTCCATTCTTAATACTTTCAAAGAATCAATTGATAACACTGATCTAACAATTAGTGGAGGTATAAAAAAACACCAACAAAACACATATTCCTGTAAACCTATCAAAGCGGGTGGTATGCTCTTCTTATAAATCTTATCATGATGTGTCAACTTATGAAAACAAATTTTCATCACAGTCATCATAATCATGAAACCTTTCTGGCAAATGTTATTAACAAAGGTAAGGACAGGTACCTTTCGCATCTCAAATGCCAGGAACTTTGTGTCGTACACCTTTGGAAAAAGCTGGTGTATCTCTCTTTTGAAGGTTGCATAACTGCCTGAACAAAGGATTAAAAAAAAAAGATGAATGTGAGGACATGGTGGCTGAGATAGACGGATAGATAGAAAAAGACATAGATAGATAGATAGATAGATAGACAGATGGATAGATAGATAGATAGGTAGATGAATAGATAGATAGATGGGTAGATAGATAGATATATAGATACTTACAATTGTGAATAGACATAGACAGATAGATAGATAGATAGATGGGCAGATACATATGTAGATAGATAAATAGGTAGATAGACGGGTAGATAGATAGATAGATAGAAAGATAGATAAATAGATAGACAGATAGAAAGATTGATAGACAGATAGATAGATAGATAGATAGATAGATAGAAAGATAGATAAATAGACAGACAGATAGAAAGATTGATAGACAGATAGATAGATAGATAGATAGATAGATAGATAGATAGATAGGACATGACATAGCGGAAGAAAGAGAAAGAGTAAGAACATCAGTTTGCTTTGGAAACTATACACAGTACTAGTATTTTATGTTGTAAGGGGACTTTGCAAATTTAACAACATACAAAATTTTGAACACTTATCTCGACATGAATGTGACGTGCACACATACATTTCTCCAGTCATTACTGCACTCCATGATCGCATATAAAACCACTTGCAATATTGTCAGGCAGTCCCAATTTGGAAAAAATTATAACTTGTTTAATTTATGGCATATGCTGTAATGTATAAACCGGATTCCATGTATTCAAAGGTGTTTCTGGAGTACACGTATTAATAATAACATAACTTGCTACGTCAGGGTGGAAGAAACATTAAAACATTTGAATATGCTAATGAACTGGTCTATTACCTGGAAGTGGATTTTGAAATTTCTGGAACATTAGCAAGAGGTCAGTCAGTAGATTATGTCCAATCAAGGGCTGAGGGTAGAAGAGAGAGGGTGAAGGTTATGTGAGCCAGCGTGACAGTAAATTTCAATCTTCAGCTGTGAGGCAAGATGTAATGTAATGGCTACTCATGACAGGCCATTTGCGATCACCTCCCATGTTCCACATGAAGCTGCAGTCAAGTTCAATGATGCTTTCACTATTAAGAAATCCATATATCTCATAAAAGTGCTGGACATATGATACAAACAACTGGTTTCATTTATGATTGTGCTCATACAATATGAGTGAGCCTGAGAACAAACCATTTTGTTCCTATTTGAACACATAACTTTTCGATAAAGACACCTAGGGTCTTGTCATTTGTTCTATTTATGAAACCTTGATATTATATTGACAACAGTAATTATCTAATAACCAAAAATACTTCAGAGACACTCTCTGCCAGTAAATGTCTTAGCGTCATGTTTCTGACTGATCCTTCATTTCAGTCCACAAAACAATATCTTTAACTAATTAATCTTTATACAGAAGCAGTCCTCGTAATAGCTCTGCAGCATCGACAGTTAAAATGAGGAAGGATCAAGAGCAGCCAAAGATACGATCCTGATCGATGAACAGGCTCTGACCTACACCATCATTCCGGAAAAGTACAAGCCAAGTAAAGTAAGGTAAGTAAGTAAGTAAAGTCAAATATGTTCTGTTTCCCAGGAACTTGCCTTTTTACTCTCGCTGATGGCACGGAAGACTTTGGTGAACCCTAAGAGCAGATCTACAATCCTTGAAAAGAAAAAACAACAGACACTTCAGATGTGTAGCCATAGGGTTCAAAGCAGGAAGAATTATTACTACTTCACGTTTCAAAGTGCAGGATATGTGTTAGGCAAATTATCAGTGGTAAATAATACCTTGAATATGGTTACATTCTTAAAAAGATTCTCCCTACACTCCTACACACCTTTGTAAACATAGAACTGAAGAAAGTCTTTAGGAAATTTGGGACTGCAGGCAAAAGAGAATTTAGCGCTCTACAACATCTCATTGACGGTTGATGTTCATTTGAGCACGAATACATTTTGTTATATTTCACTCATTTGTACAACACTAAACAGACTGTGTTGCAATCTGTCAGCAAAAAAGAGAAAAATAAACCTATAGAATGGTTGTGTTTAGCAGTGTTGTAATGTTGACCTGGATTTCATGCATTACTAGTATCAGCACTTAAAGGAGACCTCCGCATGATTTTCAGACTTTTACATTTGAACAACTATACATTACTTATACTGAGTACAGAGTTTCAGAATTTATAGTGAGTGGGGTGAGGAATAAGAATGTTTTCAAAATCTAAAACAAATTGCACTGAACAAGGATGATGACATGGCAGCCTCACCATAAGAATGCATGAGTTGGGGCTCAAGGAAGCAGAACAAAAGAAGAAGGCATGCATAGATTTCACACAGGTGAACATGTTAAACAAGACGTATTGTAATGGATTACATTGCCAGATTTCTGAAATATGTGAGGCTCCTATATCATCAAGACTGTTCAGTGTATTTTGTTTAAGATTTTTCAGAGTATTGGTTTCTCTGCTCAAGGACCACAATCAATTCCACAAATCTATATATGGAGCTGTTGATTTATGTACTACATGATATGAAATACGAAAAATCGTCTGGAATTCCCCTTTAAATCCTTTACTGACAGACATAAGTTAGTCAATCTGAGAGTCTAAATTTGCATGTAATTCTTTTTGTAACAGTGTGTGTGTGTGTGTGTTATAAGTTAATTGTGTGTGTGTGTGCAGTTGAATGAGAAATGTGTGCTAATACTATGTGTTTGTGAATGAGTGTGTGTATGCATCATTATCAATGTTTTGTAGATGCCAGTACCTGGATGTATGTGTCTGTGGGTGAATGTGTGTAATGCATATATAACTGGAAATGAAGCAGCCTTACATAACTTGCCATCAAAAGGTAAGGAGGTCTTGAGTATGGTAATGCAATGCATCATACAAGTCTTCACATTTTTGCTACTTACTTGTTGCCAATAGCGACTTGGTCTGTGTGCAGGGAGTCTTCATTTTCTTCGGCCATTCTCTTGATGGTTAACTAGTGGTGAAACACACAAATACAACAGGATTTGAATTATTCAATACTTTTGATTGTTTTGAATCTCTTCTGCTAAATCAAAAGAATGATAGATGAAAATGGCAGACGTGTGGCTGTAAAACATCTTATCATCTGATATACAGTATGTCCCCCAAAAATTACAATCAAATTTTCGCATTGATAACACCGTATTTGATTAATCTGTCTAAATGCAACTTCAGGGTCTTAAAATATAACATCTTAGCTATATTTGCAGAAAACTCCATACAATTTGGTTAAGCAGTCACAGAGAAATGTGGATTGTTATAAAGCATGTCATGAGTCTGATTCTTCCAAGTTTAGCACTTGGATGCTCTTGTGTGTGAACACAACAGACAGAACTTGGAGAGAAGAGATTCCTTACATGCTCCACAAAACTCCTCATTTCTCTTTGACCACTGAAGCAAATCAGATGGAGTTTTCTGTAAGATGTGGTCAATGAGTTATAGTTGCGTACCCTGAAATTGTATTTGGATTGATTCACTATCTTTAAAGGGACTGTACAGTACTGGTTGAGGTGGGGATTCAGGTTTATAACATTCCTAAGTGAGATAATGAGAAACCTCTCATGAAATATGAAAGAGCATGTAATTGTAAGGATTCAACATTTGATGAAAATTGGTTTTCACATGGCTTAGATATCCAAAAAAAGTGATAATAATAAAAGGCGACAGGCCACACCTTTTATTAGGATCTCTTTGTTTAACCTTGTTTTTTGGATATCTCAGCCATTTCAAAACCGATTTTCATCAAATAAACTTTTGATACCCCTTAGAATTGCATGGACATCTCATAAAAAGGTTTCTGAATATCTCGCAAAACGTTAAAAGCTAAATCCTCACCTAAACCAGAACTGTACAGCCCCTTTAAAGTTATCATTGCGGAGGGTCTCATTGTAACTTTTTTTTTTTTTTTTTTTTTTTGGGGGGGGGGGGGGGGGGACATACGGTATAAAAGACATGCAATAACTGGAAATTTTCATAGCAGCAACCACAACTACAATGCCGACGCTGATGCCAACGATGACAGCAACACTTGTATGTGGCTGTGTGGAATCCAGATTCTGTAGCTATGGGCATTTTAAAGCCTGGCATCTAATGTGATAATTATATCAAAGGTCAAGTTCACCTTCACAGACATGTGGATTGAGTGAATGCAGCAATATTAATTGAACACATCAGCAAGAGTTTGAGGAAAATCAGACGGTCCGTTCCAAAGTTATGAATTTTTGAAGTTTCTGCTCAGTCACCGCTGGATGAGAAGACTACTACAGCTTGAGATGTCACATGTGTACAACGATATGAAGAAAATATAAAGAAAATTCAACTTTTTAAAGCTTTTCTCGAATAATAAAAGATCACTTGACTTCCCTCTTTTAGAAGGCAAGGGGGAATAATATTACCCTTAACATTTGTCAGTGATGAGTTGAGGAAATGTGCACTTTTTTCAAAAGGTAAAATTTTGTGAAATTTTCGTTATATTTTCCTTATAGCGCTGTATGCATGTGACATAATACACTGTAGTAGTCTTCTCATCCAGCAGTGACTGTACTGACGCTTAAAAAATTCATAACTTTTGAACGGGTTGTCCCATTTCCCCCAAACTTTCATTGATGTGTTCTACTAATATAGCTGCATTCACTCAATCGACATGTCTATGAAGGTGGACTTGGCCTTTAATGGGTAAACCCAAGCTCACCTGCCATGTATTATTGACATCAAACCTTGTGTTGAGAATGGGAAAAGAATCCTGTAGGACCAGCTGAGTCAGCAAACCATTCAGCTCTGAAAGTGAAGATATGAAAATAATCATAATGAGAAAAAAACAAAAGACATGACATCAAAGATCTGCTTTCTCTCTCTCCTTGCTCATGTCCTCTCTATCTTTTCAAGAAATTTCGCACAGCAATGCTCTGCAAGAAATAGGATTGCTTATTTTCCCCTTCCTTCTTGCTTTCTTTCCTCTTGTTTCTCATCAAAGTCTTCAGACAACCCCAACAATGTCATGCTTCAACTTTTATGCATTGTAATGTGATAATTGTAACATAATTGTTATATTGTACATTTTGTACATGCTGTAAGTGAGTGCTAAGCATGATTGACTTACTCAATGGCATGCCACATTCACATTCTCATTTAAATCAAGAAGTAGTATGGTATACATCAGTTGATGATGATCAGTAAATGGTAGTAAGTTCCCAGTGTGATGTGCTGGAATGTGTTTTTACATATACCCTTTGTGGTACATGTTTCAATGCCTTCTTGGGGTAGCAGCAACTTGTAAACTCTCAATCTATTTTCTATCTTCTGCATCCATCATCAATGTAGCACAAAATCAGTTAAAAAAAAAAACCAAACAACACAAACACTCTAAATTGGATGAAAAGGGGCAATGGGTATAACAGAGAGAAAAGAATGGCAGCTATCAGATATAATGAGCACACAATGAAACAAAACAAAACAAATTTGTAAAGCAATAACAAACAAACAAAACAATTACAATATGGAACAGTTGCCATGACAACAGTGAGAGAAACAAAAACACAAACCTTCATATTGGCCCAGGACCATTTCATCGCCTGGCTTTGCACCAGATAGCCACTCTGCCACACTATTCCTCGTCTCTCTCTGTATGTCTTTGTCCATGTACCTATCAGAAGTGAAGAGGTGACGATGATGCAATAGTTTTTACCACAGAGTTAAGGTAATGTTTGGACAACAGGAATAAAGGTGAAAGTCATTCTCCAAGCAAGTGATTACCGACAAATCAGAGCAACATTTATGATTTCCCTCAAACTCTCTAAACTGAATAATACTTATCATGAGAAATTCTCAAAATCACCCTAGGAATGGTAAATTAATAGACTAAATGACAATGTGCATTTTTTATGAAATGTGAATAAATACAGTCAACTATTTTCTTCCCCTAATTGTATAAATCTTAACTACAACTACAAACTGCTCTGACAGTGCTTTGCATGTCTCAAAGAAAATATACAGGGGTGGATCCAGGAATTCCGTTAAGGGGAGGCACCTTTACAAAGTTAAAGGGGGGCGCACGCACCCCAATTTTTCTTTTTTTTTTTTAAAGAAAAAAAATATAGAGGGGGCGCAGGCTCGGTGCGCCCCCCTCTGGATCCGCCACTGATATATAATCCCACCTCCTTCCCTTCCCATCCACACACACACACACACAGAGCAAAAAACACACACAAGCACACACACATTCACACTCACTGCCTGCATACACAATATTACAAAGGGGCATGGTGTAGAGACAGACAATCCCCAGAATCAACCAACCAGACAATCAATCTAAACTGCTACCTGGCTAGCAACATGGGCTTGGTATCAGCCTGCCTCCTGAGTTCCTGTTCCTGGTCCGTTGTCAGGTAACTCAAGCCATAGTAGAACAGCTGTCATGAAGAATGAAAATTAGCAGATTTTGCATTTAATGCTTGTTTACTTACAACTGTATACAGCATTAAAACTTGAGACAAAGTCTTCAGGCACACTCAAATAAGTCACAATGATGAAAAAAAAAAAAATAGAAAGAAACATCAATATAATCACAGTGCCACTACAATTTTTGAAGTCATAGCTTCCATGTAAATCTCTGAAGGTGATATATCAAACAAACAAACTAACTAAATGACTAACTAACTATAAAGGGTATTCTAATACACAAGTGTAAACCCCTGTTAACAGAAGTATGTCTGCATTTTGAAGTTACTATATCAAGTAGGCCTACAATGTATTCACAGAAACAAAGATACCTTTAGAGCAATTATGCTTCCTCTCTTTCTGCCATAAACAGAACAAAACAACATCTATTTTCTGCTTTAACGTGCATAAAACTTCTATCGACATAACTGATTTCATATCTTATTTCAGCCTTAGATATACTTTAAGTATAGTTCCAGTGAGAGAAATTTAAATAATTTTTGACAGACTTTGCAGGACATCTGCCATTTTCATCGGAATATAATCAATTATCAATTTAAAGAATTGTGCTCAAAGTTATGCACATATGGAACTGGATCTGAAGCCAATTTGTACAGAACCATAAAAATACTGTCAATCTCACCTTGTTGAAGTCAAAGCTGTACTTGCAGAGGAATTCAATACTTGATGCCTGTGGATTAATTCAAGTACAAAGAGAGAAAGAGAGAAAATTAGTGAAAGAGTTCTGCAGAGAGCAAGGAAGATAGCATTGAGAACATGGTATTCAAAGCAAAAAAGGAGAAAATGCAACATGTACATAAAATCTTATTTTTCTTTCATTTTTTTGTCACCACAAAAAAATATCATACTAATTGTACAGACTCATCATCATGCATATATGTAACAAAGTGTTTTCAACACAGATATGAAAAAAAAAAAATCCCCAATCCAAATACAGGATGAATAAAATAACAAAACAAAACAAAACAAAAAACTGATCATTTGTAATACACAATAATGTTTGGAGGGTTTTCTGTGCAGCAGGTGAAATATCAAAATATATAATAAAATGTGAGAGGACAGGACATTTAGGTTTTAGGTAAACAATAAGTACCATAAATGAGCTACAATTCAGTTGTGGCATGTCCACTATTTTAAGGCAAAGCATTTTACAGCATTTTACCTGGCAAGTAAATCTTGCATCGACTGATGACATGCTCCTGGGGAACAGGTAGATATTGTATGTGTGCGCCACGTACCTGAAGGGTGAAACATTTATGAAATGCTATGGTAATTTGTACTGTTTACCATCGGGTGCAGTGATTTAGAAATTGTTCGAGTTTTCACATTTGATGCATGTGTGTAGGTCAGTTGTATCACAAAACATCCTACAGGATTCCTACCACACAAAAATTTTGCAATAAAGCCTAAAATTTCATGAATTTGAAGCCTAAAATATATGACGATATTTATCTCAGTAAACCATAACTACTATAACTATTGTTCACGTGTATATTTAACAATACTTAACATTGATTATACTAATTAACATTTTTTACGTTTCTATGCCTAACACACATTTAAGAACTATTTTTGAAGCACTAAAGTTAGGGTTTTTTCTTTTAATGCTATTCCCAAGGGTATACATGAATATAATGATATGCTCATTGTAGTTACATTCATTGGCACGCAAGCACATAGACTTGTGATGTACATCCAGATTTAGCAGGGCTGGACAACTTCAATTAACCTCAACTGTGTGACTTAAAATTTGTGACTGATTCAACTTTCTACTGAAAAACGATGAACATCTATCAATCAGCTTGCATATCAACTACAATCCATCTTTATTCTGAGAAGTGCAAACAGGAAATGTAAAATTTAAAGGTTTGTAATCTGTAAAAAAAATAATCAGAATATACTGAAGCCATAGAGGGTGACAAGAATAACTGGTATTGCATTTTATTCTAAACTACGGAATAAAATAACAAATAGAATGCACAGATCACATAATAATGTCAAATTACAATTTGTAGATGAAATCACTTGCAAGCTAACTCATATTTTGTGGCTTTATTTCCAATGCCTGTGACATTTCAATTCTGAATCCACATTTTGCTATCAAATTGAAGGCATAATAAAGGTTCCTCTTTCCACTTACTTATTTGACTTTGGTACCTTCACAAAGGCTGATATACCTGAAAAGAATATTTATGAGGAAACAATCACAAACATAACACAAAATTGAAATTAACAATTAGATTTGTTGGGTTTCATAATGATGGCATGTATGAAATTCATACTGAGCATTAGATACTGTTTCACTAATCTTTTGAGATGTTCAACTTACCAAGCCTCATACTGCAGAATTTAATGGCAAAAAATTGGTTTCTTTCCAGATTCACATAACATGCAGGTTATAATGTAACAGAATTTGAATATACTATCAGGGTAGGTAGAAGACATGATATTTCTTTATTCATCAATTCAGGGAAGGTAACAATAATTTCTGGTATTTAATCCACTCAATGTGATGGTTTTTAGCAGAAAATCACATAAATCTGCAGTAATACTCAAAATGCATCACAAGTTTTTTGGTGATATATCAATTATTGCTTGAATAAACATAATCACAGGGAGGTATAATCCATCAACTTTGTCTTTATCTTAGTCTTTTAAAGCCCTTCAGAAAAACACAGATGTAGTGTATCAAATTTCTCATGCTAGAATTGATTTTGCCAGCATTTATCTTTTCTCTTAAACAAAAAGATGTTGAATAATTGTCGACACATTTCATTTTCCAAGGATCAAGTTTCTATCCAAGCAACTGTCCACTACGGTATTGAACAGTCTAATTTAGACATAAGTAAATGATAATGACAATGTCAGAATCTTGGCGTAGACACTGGCAGTCCAGACATCAGAGAATAAAGTAAATGTCTAAACTGCACCACTTACCAATCTGACATATAGTGTACTGCATGGCCATTCTCTTGAGTTTCTCATACCGCTTCTCAGGGCTGTCAAACAAACTGTTGATATCCTCTTCAGTAGCGTGTAAGCCAGTGAACTCTGTGTCTATAGCTGGAAAACATGATACAATATGTATGCACAAACATGGCTACTGAAAATCATGACAGGCAACATAGCAGACCCCAAACTACTCTCTCCGCGCAATTTAACACCAGCGCACCCCCTGTCCGGTTGGCCCCTACTAAGGGGTGTTGGACAGTGATATACGAAGAAAAAAAAAAGAAGAAAGAAAAAATGTGGGCTGAATTAAATATGAAACCTTGAAACCCGACTTCCTCCATTCAGATAACATGTTTAACATCAACCACTTGCTTGCATTTCCCTATGCTGCTATAACATACAGTGTATAATATGAAATAGGAAATTAAGAAATTTTGTGTCAATCATGTGAGCCAAGCACGACTTTGGTTGAATGAATCACCAGATCCTATTCATATTTATATGGATATCTTTCAAAACAAAGCCTAGCATTGCATTAGATATTGAATCATATAGTCACACACCTGACTACACACACACACTGCACAGTTAACACACGGACACACATAACACAAACAAAATTGCCAAAAAAGAAAAACAATAAGTAAGTGGTGATCAATCAATCATGGCACAGGAGGCATGCATCTAAATTTAGCGGAATATGCCTACAACAACACGGTGCTTTACAAAACAATACATAATTCGGTTCAGTCTCAGACCATTTATTGCATTTCATTTTACATTGTCATTGGCCATGTCCGATCCACGGGCACACAAACCGGTTTGTACATGTTGTTTGTGTACAACTGCAACTCGAGTTGGGCTTTGACAAGTCATACACAGAAAGTCGCGCGTGGGACTGAACAGATCAATGAACTCGAGCTCTTTTTGAGTGAAGATTGATAATGGCCTACTAATCAAGCCTAGAAAAGCTTGAAATACGAACCGATAAAAGAACTGTCACTTATGCTCTGGAGTATCCTGTGCTCCTCATATGGGAAGCTGTGACGGGTGACTTCCATACTAAGTAAATTGTATTCCAACTTTGACTCTAGAGAAGCAGCCAGTCGTTCACTCCACAGGCAACGAGAAAGTGGCGGTGGGCATTGGGGCGGCGCGGCGATCGATCGCTTTATATTGACCGATTCGGGTTCGTTGAGGGCAGCAGACATTTTATGGCACTGGGCGCAGCCATGAGCTCAAATTGCGGTGTCTCAGCCGACCCCCCCTGCTCTCCCCCACCCCACGGGCAACATGTTTATCGCGCACTTGTAACAAAGGTTCGCGCACTAAGCAAGCATTCGCGCACTCAGTACGAGATGCCCATTGGCTAAAACAACCACGCATCAGTTTTTCATTCTGCGCGCGTAAGAGGGGTGGGGAGAGAGGAGGGGGGGTCGGCTGAGACACCGCAGTAATGGCGCTGCCCATGCCAAAAATACACATAGCGCGTCACAGAATCGGTCAATAGGGACGCGCGTGCTCTCAAATGGGGTACAGAGGCATCAAGGAGGTACTGTATTAGTGAACAAAACCTCCTTGGTATACCAGTGTACAGGGAGGTGAGACAAACCTCCCTGCTGTGTACAAGGACAAAAGGAGCGCCCCGTGGCGTGGTTAGTAGGCAGTCACTCTGTGATGATGAAATTGTGTAGCAAAAGGGACAAAAATTGCGCAACATCACTGGGACTGTGAACGTCTTAGGGTATTAGGCCTATTCGTTGTTGTTGTTGTTGTTGTTGTTTTGAGTTTAATGGAAATCAGTCATAATTTTGACTATTTTTGCCAGACTATAATTATAATCTCTATTTTAACCTATAATTTAATTATCAATATTTATCAACAATTTCAAAATTTGTTAAAATATACAGATATATTTATTTTTTCCAAACATACAAATCTTATATTTTTTCCAAACATACAAATCTTATATTTTTTCCAAACATACAAATCTTATAATTTGGTTTATCCATGGGCCTAATATACAAGGACATTCATTGTATCGTTAATTAATTCATGCACCTGTACATCTCAAAAGTGCCACAAAAACATTTTTAACATGCTTCATTGCTTTGATCCCATGATCGTCACCGCCAGCAAGCCGGGAGAAGAACAAGACGGAGATTCGAGAAATCTAAAACTATATAAATTATGCGCAGAACATGGGCGTAAATCCCGGGGGGGGGGATGGGGGGATATATCCCCCCCTGAAATGGAGGAGGGGGGGATGGCCTGTACAATCATCCCCCCCCCCCCCCCTGAATTTTGAAAAAAAAATGGAGGAAGCAGAAATGTGGTTGTATCAATTTTGGCATATTGCGTGACGTTTGTACACCGGCCTTCAGACAGGTAACAGAGCTGAACAGTATTCTATCTTGTAGGAAAATGTATACATAATTTTCTCAAGCGCTCGCTCGCTTCGCTCGCTCGCGAAGAAAGTAACATCGACATAACCGTCGGCCTTATGCCAAAAGGGCCTTACACCATAGACTTTGTACACTATTAGTGCCCTTTTGGCATGAGGCCGACGATACTGTACAATGTAAGGTATGGCTCAGACGTTGACAACGTCACATAGTATAGGCCTACATGTAAACATGCTATGACGCGAGTAACTTGGGACCATCTACAAAATATGTACGAAAACAAACAAACAAACAAACAAACAAACAATAAAAAAAAAAAACTATATCGCCATAATTGAACCCCCTCCATTTCCTGAATCATTCCTGAGAAACGACAGTGACTGGTGACTCAGTCAGGATACATCTATGGGCATACCCAGGGAAAATCAGGGGCGTCGAATCTATCTCGGGGGGGGGGGGGGGGCAAAGGGGCATCTGCCCGCCCCTACGGAAATGTTTAGGCAGACAAATCATTTATCCCCCAAGCTATTCCCGAGATGAGGACAAATCTCGAACCTTCTTAATGGAAAATTGTCCAAATATCGCCAGAACTATGCACCAGATAGTTAAATGTATTGCAATCTTAAACATGCAAAAGCTCCGCTATACAGTATCCCTTTCGATAGACTTTGTACACTTTTGAGATTGACGTACATTTCCCTAATTTATCAAAGAGTTTCACTTAACAAAAGCACCCTCATATGCAGAGGCGTCGATGGGGGGGGGGGGGAATGGTTCCCAGATAAAAGTGGGACAAAAGCGAAAAATATAGCCACAAACGGCAGTTTTTGGAGTGTAAAATGTCAAAATTTTAAAGCTCGCTCGCTCCGCTCGCTCGCATTTAATCGCTATGCCATTCTCCTGATGTTGCTGCCAGTGACTGAATTTCCAAAGCGAAATATATAGCTACAAACGACAGTTTTTGGACTGTAAAATGTAAAAATTTTGAAGCTCGCTCGCTTTGCTCGCTCGCATTTAATCATGCCATTCTCCTGATGTTGCAGCCAGTAATTGCCGGCAGTTTTCGCCCGATGCGCCCCCCTTAATTTCCCAAGCGAAAAAATATAGCTACAAACGGCAGTTTTTGGACTGTAAAATGTCAAAATTTTGAAGCTCGCTCGCTTCGCTCGCTCGCATTTAATCATGCCATTCTCCTGATGTTGCTGCTAGTAATTGCCAGTAGTTTTCGCCCGGTGCGCCTCCTTAATATTCCAAAGCGAAAAAATACAGCCACTAACGACAGTTTTGGGGACTGTAAAATGTCAAAATTTTCAAGCTCACTCGCATTTAATCATTATGCCATTCTCCTGATGTTGCTGCCAGTAACTGCCAGCAGTTTTCACCTGGTGCGCCCCCCTTGATTTCCAAAGCGAAATAATACAGCCACAAAGGACAGTTTTTGGGACTGTAAAATATCAAAATTTTCAAGCTCACTCGCTTCGCTCGCTCGCATTTAATCGTTATGCCATTCTCCTGATGTTGCTGCCAATAATTGCCGGCAGTTGGCCCGCGTGCCCCCCCCCCTTAATTTCCAAAGCGATAAAATACAGCCACAAACGGCACTTTGGGGACTGTAAAATGTCAAAATTTTCAAACTCGCTCTCTTCGCTTCCTCGCATTCAATCGTTATGCCATTCTCCTGATGTTGCATACTGCCAGTAATTGCCAGCACTTGTGCCCGGTGCGCCCCCCCCCCTTAATTTCCAAAGCGAAAAATATAGCTACAAACGACAGTTTTGGGACTGTAAAAAGTCAAAATTTTCAAGCTCACTCGCTTCGCTCGCTCGCATTTAATCGTTATGCCATTCCCCTGATGTTGCTGCCAGTAATTGCCGGCAGTTGGCCCGGTGTGCCCCCCCTTAATTTTCAAAGCGAAAAAATACAGCCACAAACGGCACTTTGGGGACTGTAAAATGTCAAAATTTTCAAACTCGCTCGCTTCGCTTGCTCGCATTCAATCGTTATGCCACTCTCCTGATGTTGCATGCTGCCAGTAATTGCCAGCAGTTGTGCCCGGTGCGCCCCCCTTAATTTCCAAAGCGAAGAATATAGCTACAAACGACAGTTTTGGGACTGTAAAAAGTCAACATTTTCAAGCTCAATCGCTTCACTCGCTCGCATTTAATCGTTATGCCATTCCCCTGATGTTGCTGCCAGTAACTGCCAGCAGTTGCGCCCGGTGCGCCTCCCTTAATTTCCAAAGCGAAAAAATACAGCCAAAAACGGCAGTTTTTGGACTGTAAAATGTCAAGATTTTCAAGCTCGCTTGCTTCACTTGCTCGCATTCAATATGCCATTCTCATGATGTTGCTGCCAGTAATTGCCAGCAGTTGCACCCGGTGCGCCCCCCTTAATTTCCAAAGCAAAAAAATACAGCCACAAACGGCAGTTTTTGGACTGTAAAATGCCAAAATTTTCAAACTCGCTCGCATTTAATCGCTATACCATTCTCCTGATGTTGCTGCCAATGATTGACAGCAGTTGCGCCCGGTGCGGCGCCCGGTGCGGCACCCCTTACTTCCCAAAGCGAAGAAGTATATCTACAAACGGCAGTTTTTAGACTGTAAAAGTATTATGTCAAAATTTTCAAGCTCGCTCGCTCCGCTCGCTCGCATTTAATCGCTATGCCATTCTCCTGATGTTGCTGCCAGTGATTGAGAGCAGTTGCGCCGGTGTGCCCCCCCCCCCTTAGTTTCCAATAAAATACAGCTACAAACGGCAGTTTTTGGACAGTAAAATGTCAAAATTTTCAATGTAAAAAGATTTCACCGTGGGAGGGGGAAACCCCCTACCATACCCTCCCCCTTGCTTCGCTCCCTCACGATCTCATAACCGCTCCCCCTAAGATCAAATCCTGTCTACGCCGGTGATAGGCCCCACTATTTAGTAGGCCTTCGCAGTGATGTCGCACAGGCGGAGCAAGAGCTGAAATACCACGATTTAGTCATTCAATAATATATTGTGAATATTTCATTTTCTATTGGGTTTTTTAAAGAAAAAACACACAAAAATTTCACCAAACGGGTGCACCAGATCGCTGAATTTCAGGTCTTAAAATGCAAAATCTTCCTTGTGTGGGAGAGGGATACCCCCCCCCCCCATACACACCCTCCCCCCGTTCGGTCGCTCCGCTCCCTCTCACAGATATTTCAAAAACAAACTGATTTTCCGCCGCAAGTCATCTGACAAGCAAAAAAAAAAAAGCAACAAAAAGAACAAAAAGTCTTCATATTTTTGCTGCCATTCTCCTCCCACTTCATATTTCTGCAAAAGAGTGGGACATCCGATCCCTGTAAAGTGTGTGTGTGTGGGGGGGGGGGGGCACAAAGCTCCCCCCCCCCCCCCCCCCCAAGGCTGCGCCGGTCCGGTTATGGGCTTGTGATCGTGGTGATGGTGATCATCCCCCCCACTCCTCAGTACGGATTTACGCCGTTGGCGCAGAAGTAAATAACTCACAAAAATCAAGTAAAGTGAATATGTAGTTGTGGTGTATGCTAGGAAATCATGCCTCAGACAATTTCGCTTGGGAGAAGCAGGCAGTTTTTAAAACAAAGCTATCATTTTGGCAAAATGATTGTCATTTGTGATCTCAATATTTCACTTTTCAGCAGCTTATTCCAGAGCAAAAAGGGACGGTAATGGTAGAGAACAGGTATATCTTGCCATCAGGCAAGGTCTTATGCGTGTGCGAAAATGTGCGAATCAGCAATATACCCATCTTTTGACACAAAATTTGTCATGTTCTCAGGTTTTGCTGCTCCTCATCATCTGTATTTATTTAAAGATATTTCCGTCTGAATAAGGCACATCAGCGAAACAAGACTGAAATGAGGGAAACGATTCTTTTGTTAGTGACGATACACGATCACACCCCCCCCCCCCCTCCCCCGCCCCTTGATTTGGTTATCTTGATCAATACAGTCAATCAGTAACGGAACATAGCAGGATGCAATCTCTACATGTAGGCCTACTTTACGGGGAAATTGCAAGCGCTATATAGCCCTATCGAAGAACGCATCGGAAAAAAGGGTGGTTGCCTGATCTTTTAAAGAAAATTGAATCAGAGTATCATTTAATAGTATAAGTGATATCTCTTATCTTTGTTTATGT
Source organism: Diadema setosum (assembly GCF_964275005.1). Classification (NCBI taxonomy): domain Eukaryota; kingdom Metazoa; phylum Echinodermata; class Echinoidea; order Diadematoida; family Diadematidae; genus Diadema; species Diadema setosum. The sequence goes on from NC_092688.1 coordinate 14,435,442, forward strand.
TTACATACCACCAATGCAAAAAAGGAAAAGAAAAGACAAGAAAAAAGAAAAGGAAAGAAAAAAAGAAAAGAAATGAAAAGAAAAGAAAACAAAAGAATGGTAAAAAATAGTGTAACTTTGGTATAAAAACTTTGGTAATAAAAAACTGGGTGGGCGGGTGGGGGTATGAGGTTTAACCCCCCCCCCCCCCCCCCTTGGGCTGCGAAGGTAAACTGTGCATGATGCGCACAGAAAAACGCCATCATGTGTCCACACCCACTAGTACATGTATGTTCCTATATTTTCTTGATTTTCGCAAGGATACAACAGCCAAACGGCGATGATGGGCCACACCTACACTGGTCAGTTGCCACACCCATTAGTGATCAGTGATTAGTGACTCCTTCTTTTTCTTCTTCTGGAGGAGGGTGATCAACTTCGAGAGATTTTAAAAAAAAAGTAAAACTCTCCGCGATATGTCATGCTCATTTACTGTGGATAGACTAAAATCAGATTAACAGAATGATGTCAGTTTAATAAAAATCAGATACATTCAAAACACCGAGCATTACACGACAGGTTATGTGTTGGGGGAGTTGAAAAGTGGGTACTGTATCATAACTTTCTAATCGGGTTCAGGAAAGACATATGCATATACCTGGCCTAGCTAAGTGACCAACATTTTGTTTGGATAATTCCTTTGCCTCAAAAACTTTTGTTAATGTCGTAAGTCATCATGCAATCATTTAATTGTTGTTGCTATAGATTTCTTCTCATTTTGCGACGCATAACTGCGATTTTTTTTAATTCCTTAAGTTTTCAGTTCTCTTCCTGTATGAAATGCGGGATACATGATTGCGTTGTTCATTTCTGTGATTATGTTTCACCGATTTCAGTATTTTGAACTCCAATTTCACACAGGAACTATTCAATTTGTCCTAAAAGAATAGTGACTTTATCTCTCATTTAAATTTTATTACAAATTAAAAAATAAAGTAATATACAATAATTGTGAGCAACTACAGTGAAACACTCTCACATATTATACATACCCATGATTATCGCACATAATTATCACGTACTATTACTAATACTGAACCTAACCTGCTATTCAATCTTTCAATCAATTTAATGTTATAAGTAATTAATTCGATTCCATCAATCAGTCAGTCTAATAATAACAACAACATTAATATCTATAATAATCATTATAAGGCCTACAAAAACTATAGATCTGATGTGATCTCATTAATTCGATGTGTGATTAATGTGCAATGATGTTGAATCTGTATCAAACCATGATGATCGAATAAATTGCCATGTAGGGGTGCCTACTTCTTTTTAAATGGGAAATCCATTTCAAATATAAGTTAAGTCTGATAAGAAAGAGGAAATATTAAGAGTTCAACGGTAGTATTTTGTGAAATCGGATGAAAAATAAGGAAGTTTGACATTTTGAAGTTTCCGCTATTTTGGGGGGAACAATTCATGAACAGTCAATATGCATGCAAATGGCAAAGTGAGCATGTCATTCCCTCACAACTTACCATAATAGTTTGTACATAGAATTGTGAAATTTCCAGTCTTTCATTCAAACACAATTATTCCCGAGGCTCAAATCCTCGTATATCTAACTGATCACTATTCTGAAGTTATTCAACCAGAAAGAACATCATGTTTCAGACTCAAAATGACAGAAACATCGAATAGCAAATAATTTCGTCATTTTTTTTTTTTTGTACACGATCAATGGAATATTGTGAGGGTATGACATGGTTAGCTCACTCATTAGCATATTCATATCCACTGTACAAAGACTGTTTTGCAGAAATGAGCAAAACTTCAAACATCACAACTTCCTTATTTTTCACTCGTCGATTTCAGTCAAATTTTTACCGTTGAATTCGTAAGATTTTACTCTGTTTTTATCAGACTAACTTGACTGGATATCCCCTATACAAAAGAATGTATATTGTACATCGTGTTCAAATGACAGGGGTTTTTTTTTTTTTTGTGTGTGTGTGTGTGTGTGTGTGTTAGTGTTATTTAGTTATGCATTCTAGGACCCTGTGGAAGAACAGTCATATTTTGCAGATATGACTGAACGGGCAATCCCCCGTTTCTTCATACTGTACGTATATGCAATGTATATGCAACTTCTGTGTATTTTTTTTTTCTTTAATCTGAAGACGGAAATAAAAACAAACAACAAACAAACAAAAAACATGATATAAAAGTACAATTCCACACGCAGAGTCGAGTATACATCATGTTCGAATGACACGTCTTGTACTTTTTTTAACTTTACATTTTCCCTTTTGTCGTCCTCTATACTTCATCTCTTTTATCTTTTCATATTATTTGATTTCCTTTTGTGCCTCCCTTTCATTCTCCCCTCGCTCTCTACTACGGTCTTTTCTCTCTCTCTCTCTTCCCTCACCATCTCCTTTCTCACTACAACTGTATTTTTCAATATTTATTAATTTTCTCGACTTTTTTAAAAACTCAGTTCTTATACCATTTGAAATAATTGTGATACAATTAATAGTCATTGTGTATCTGGACAAGAGCAGGTTGGAATTATTTTCTCAAAAAATCAAGTAACAAAATGCTGTTAAACGTTGAAGAAAATCCTGATTTGTGTGTGTGTGTGTGTGAAACAATCGGGATAAAGTGCAACCCTCATCATTAGTACGTCTGTATATTCCAAATAGGATGCATTCCAAGGTGTAGTGCAGTCATTAAAAATCTAGGGGGGGGGGGGCTACTTAATATTCGAATGGCATGTCTGGTATTATTTTATCTTTTTTATTTACATTTTATGCGTTCAATATTGTGATGGTGTATTATTCATGGTTTATATTTGAATATATTTCAATGATGGAGTGTTTTTTGTGTATTTTTTTGTATTATTAATTTTATACACAGTTCTGTCGCTGTATACATGCAGAATTCGCGACCTTCACACGGCGTCTGATTAGGCTATTTTTTATTTACTATAATATATATATATATATATATATATATATATATATATATATATATATATATATATATATATATATATATATATATATATTGTTATGTTGAGTATATTTTGGAATGTATAATATTGAAGGTTAGTTATTTACATCTAGGTTGATTTTGTTTATACGTATTGACTGTGTAGATCCTGAAGAAGGGCATTTCGCCAGAAAGCTTGATTAAAGGGGTGCAACCCAACACTATATAGCCACGTCTATGTGCAAGTTTTGCTGCCAATATATATTATAATATATATAATATATATATATATATATATATATATATATATATATATATATATATATATATATATATATATATATGTGTGTGTGTGTGTGTGTGTGTGTGTGTGTTTCATATTCAGCACAATTAATATTGAATAGTGTAATAATTCAAATTTTAAACATTATGTTCGAAAGAAATGCCTTGATTAGATTTCCCCCTTCTTTTTCGTCGTCTTCTACTTCATCTCTTATCTTTTCATTTATTCTCAGCTCCTTTTGTGTCTTCATTTTCCTCCTTTCCTTGCCTTCTACGTCTAATTCTTCTCCTCCCTTCTCTCCTCTCTCTCCCTTGAACTCTTTCACTATCCCCTCTCCACCTCCTTGAATTCTCACCCGGCTTTCTCACTCCCGTTTTGTTTTGTTTTGTTTTGTTTTGTTTTGTTTTGTTTTGTTTTGTTTTGTTTTCCCCCTTTTCTTGATCTTTTACCCATCTTGCTGGCAACCAAAAGAATTATGAAAATATACCTACAATGATGTGGATCAAGTACAAAATTAGATTGGCATTATATCTGTCATGATCCAATAATCTATCTTTAATATTGGATGTAGAGCCTACACGAATTGATTTTTATTACACTGCAGTACAATTTCACTACCTGACGTGTTTTGTTTGTGTGTCAGGTATATTCTTTCTTTGTACATTATAACTGTAAATCAAACAGAATGTAGCAAATGGGCTGCTGAGTTTGATACTGAATAAACCCATGAATTCCGTTCAATTCAACTGTACTGAACGTATAGTAATATCTCGAACTTTCTACTTGCTCCCAGGCCTGCTCGGGAGACTACTAGACCTCGGTGGTATAGGCCTACTGTACATGACTAGTAGCTGAGAGAATGACGTCATACTTGTCACGGAATGATGATCCGACGACGAGTACGAGTATACAGTACGAGCTCGAGCGACAGCTAGCTAGCTAGCTAGCTATACTACCAGTGTAGCTGCTTTCTATTGCGATGCGTTTTTGTTTTCACATCACACTACAGGCTTGCACGCGACGGAGATCCGACTTAGTGATGTTAGCTGTCTTCATGTTGTACACGAGTGAATCACGCATGTAAGTTGCACCAATTTTAAAAATTCTTATTTGAGCAGACTTTGGGATACTTAAAGAATAAGTCTATGCATAATAGAGATAGTGGTATTCGCATAATTCAATGACTTCGAGCGTGTCCCACTCAGCCAATAGTTAGTTGTATCACATACAGTGGAATATATAGATGGGACCGTTGTACAAGTCTTACCGTAGGCACTGGTAGGAAACAATCATTGACATTGGTATTGCATTGCGCTGTATTGTAGTTGTACGAATCATAAATGGCCCATGGCATGCAATACACCACAGAATTAGGGATGGAAACCCATACCTCATGACCATGCAGGACAGATGGAGGTAAAGTTAAGCCAAATTAAGAAATTTTAAAGTAAAGACAAAGTGTTCAGGTGTTGATCAGCTTCACAGAGTTAAATTTACATGTATAGTAAGGGTACTAGGTCTCGCGCAGGGACGTAATGATCGCGCATAGCGTAACTGCGTATAGCAAGCATTAATACGCGTAAGACTAAGCGCAAAATTTGCCGATAACGCCCATGGAATAAACATACCTGACAACCGCTAAAAATGAGAAGGAAGCAGGTAAAAAATTTAGATTTCAAACAAATTTTTCACTAAATTTCCAATTTTTTGGAACAAATTTTTCACTAAATTTCCAATTTTTTACGTTATAATTTACCTACCTTAGCTTAAAATCTTTTTTAAGGATGTTGTAGCCAAGACGTGTCGTCTCGCTTGTCTCGTTCGTATGATCGTAGCCGATAGAATTCGTATTTTGTTCGATCGATCGTTTATAATATTCTGCGAAAGCCGAAGCACGTTCAGCCGCAGAGAGGGGCAGACACTTTCACGCATGAAACTACATAGGGCAGCTGCGCGACCTTTACATACCCCGAGAAATTGAACGCATGAAATTAAGTCCGACATACAAACGGCGACAGCGCACTACTCCGTCATCGTATCATCAGGAGATTCTGGGAGGTGATTTTTCTGCATTTTCATAATATTTATTGAGAAATTCAGGTACGATTGTAGAATAATTTTTATTATAAGAGCATCACAAATTTTCGTGCGCGATATCTAGACCCCTCAACCATAACATGTAGATGACAGTTGTGCACCCGGCATCCCATGGCCATGGCCATATTCATAGACTCTCTGCATGCACTGATGAGGTGAATAGCAATAAATGGAACAGTGACTGAGTGAGGTATTGTGACAGACAAGAACCACAATAAATGGTATTCTAGATATGAAGCTGCCAAAAGGACACACCTACTGTAAACCTTTGTTTGCTTGTTTGTTTGAATATGACAGTTAAAACATACAAATGTAGGCCTATATACATATATAATTTACAGTATTAACAGTTACTTAAGTTAACACTTTCCTGTGAAATTTCATTTTGGTAATTGTTTACCTTGTCTTGTGATGTTGCTCTTATTTTTTCTTAAAAAATATCTACTGAAGATCCGCTTTTCATCATACTTGGCTGGCTGTGGGAAGATGAAGAAGCTGCCATTCATGATGGGGCAAACCAAGCAAGAAGATTTCGCTGCTGATGCCAGCAAGAGTCTGCAGAGACCACAGAACTTTGCCACACAAGATTTCAATTTCCACTCAAAGAACAGCAATGGGAATGTCCCTGGGGCTTCCCAGTGCCCTATCAAAGACACCTCTGCTCCAAAAGATCAGCCAGGAAGGCCCTCTACGCCCTTCCCGGAGAATGAAGTGCAATTTCTTCCGAATGCAAATGACGTGTATCCGGAACCATCGGCCGAAAGCTTGGTGCATGTGGGTGTGAGCGGTGAGCGATTCGTGTCTGGTGTCGGCGAGGGGATGTTCCCCAATGCAAACTCCATTGGGGCCACTTCTGCTGCTAGCCAGAGAAGTCCTGTTCACTGCCACCAGGTTGGGGCCAATCATCATCGGCCACCTTTACTTCCCCAGCAGCAGTCCTGGCCTCCAAGCCATGTATACTACAGCCAGGATCCAGCTCCTCAGGTGAACGGCAGCCAGGAACAGCAACACCAGGCGAGCCCATTTTCCCCCGTTCAGCGGGCGGGGTCTTTTGACGGGGCTGTGCAAAGCCAGCCCTCCCACAGCCATGCCGCTCCCTTGCTGATGTCTCCAGAGAAGGAAGAGAAGGTCCCCAACTCCGCTGCACGCCGGTCCAGAGTGTGGAAGTATGGTAGGAGAAGCAGTGGCAGCTACACAGACAGGCAACCCTTCATGTTCAGCGTGTCAGCAGCGCACTCTGGGTACATTTCTTATAATGTCATTCCCTCTACTGTAAAAGCTGTTATTCCCATGAACAGTTATTTTCACAAGTGAGGAAGTCACAGACATTTTCAGCAAGATATTGTTTTTGCGATATGACACCAAGGCTATCATAAATATATGTCACTTTCCTGTACATGGCGATGTTTTTAAATACACGGCCCAACAGTGAGTGAAAATAACAGCTTTTACAGTAATGGTCTTCCAATGTGGTTAACGGAACAGTCATCTTAACCCCCCCCCCCCCCATGCCTTCTTGGTCAACACTTCCAGTGTTCAGTCAACTTCTGTAATTAATCTCAAGTAGAATTGAGGCATCTTGTTTTGCTGGTGCACAATAGTCATGGAATACTACTCAAGTAGTTCTATAGTCACATTGACAAAACAAATATTTTGAGATTCCCACAGTTTACAATGTGAAATAATGGTATTTAGTCTATTACCACAATTGTCTCAGTGTGTGAATCGATTTACTCCAACTTATGCTGGTCTGTGCTCATAAATTTGCATGATTTCATTTTAACAGAATAACTTTCTCCTACAGGCGAATGTGTCTCCTTTGGTGATGTGACATTTGCTCCTGCGACAGTTGCTTCGGTATTAATTTCTCCAAGAACTTAGGGTTAGGGTTGTGATAAGGTTTTAGGTTTAATTTGATGTGATGATTAATATTAGGGTAAGGGTTATGTTTGTGGGTAGAATTTATATTTGGCTTCGCGTGCAGATATATCACAGGAGCAAATGCCATGGAACCATCTCCTTCAGTATGAACTCTGTAAGGAATCTAGCAATGTAATACTTCAACTGTTTTTGTTTCTGACAGGCCTATGACAAGCATGGAGTCAGGAGGAACAAGGTTCTTTGGAAAGAGAGCATTTTCAAGTACCAGCTGTGATGAATCCTGGTGAGTATACAATGTATGCAGGATACGAGCACTGTTGGTGATATGATTTCCTTGCACAATTCCTTCTTGTTGTCATAGTCATCTATGACCATGCAGTTCAATCTGTGTTTACTTTTTACAGTTTCTTTTTTTCCGTGAATGCTTGTAGAGATGTGGGCCACTCCACACAATTAGAAGTACACAAAAAAGAAAAGTGAAGTAATGGAAACACACACACACACACACACACACTCGCAGGAACACAAATTATCAAGGAAACCAAAACATTATGATAAAACAGCATGAGACATCTGGAAGAGGCAGTAAAAGAGAGGAGGAAAGACTAATGGAGAGGAAGCATATGCTAGACTACAACATTTGAGTGGTGATACATGTAGTCCATGGTCATGGGATAAGAGTTCTTCTACCACTAGATTAGCAGCTTGTCAAGGCTAATGAGATCCATCTTCTTTGATACTGAAATCAAACTGCACATTTTGAATTTCCCTGTTTACTTGTGAACACTAAATTATTTTTTTTTTTGTATGCCTAAATTTGAGCAAATTATGTTAGTAAGTTATGCACTATAAATGTCTTTTCAATCAAAAAGTGTGATTTTAAAATTGGGAGGAAATGGTATCAGAAGAATATTGCAGTTTACCTGATAATAAGTTGTTACCATACAAAGTATGGATATTTGTAGAGTTCTCATCACAACAGATGCTTGCTTTTTGCAGAGCTGTGTTTATCTTTGTTGCAGTTGAAAATTCATAAGATTGAAATTGAGCATGTCTTGCATGCATGCATGTATAATTGGTGGTGCTTTGCCTTTGCTGCAGGTCGACTGAGCCCACTCACAAACAGTTCATCAGTGAGGAGCGGATGGCCGCAGAGATGCACAACCTGAGCCTCGATGGCTTCCACAAGCCCCTCCTCTTCCCGCCCCAGTCTCCGCCCTCTGTTGCTGCCATGGCAACTCCTCCACTGGCCCGGGAAAGCCCTCCGTGTCCCCACTCCTCCCTCCCTCCCCACCTCCGACAGGACCACGCCTCCCATTCTTGCCTCCCCTCAACGAGTGGCGGCACCGGTGCCCAGTCGTCCAACCTCCTCAGGCATCACCAATGCCACCACTATACCCAACCCAAGCCTTCTGCCAGGGCCGTCATTGCGGACATCGAAAGGAGGTGGGTACCTTGAGTCTTGAACACCTTGCAGATCTCTTCTTGCCTTCATTGTCTATAATTCTGTTCAATGAGAAGGAGTTGCTAGCTGGAATAGCTACAGTTATGCATGCTGCAATGCTGCAAATCTTGACTTTATGCTTTCTACAGGCCCATCCCCCCCCCCCCCCCCCCCCCGGTTTTTTGTTGTCAGATAGGGAGAAGAAAATATCGTGATACTGTGAGTGATACTAATTCATTACCTCCGCCAAGGAAGGAGGAGGTTAATTGATCATTGGTTTTGGTTTGTCTGTTTGCAAAATAACTCAAAAAGTCGGTAATGACACAAGGAACAGATGATTAAATTTTAGTACTGATCTGGAAATTTTTATGGATTTTTGAAGGATTTTCTATCTGTTGGCATGGAAGGTCAATGACCTTGGCAGTTCAAGCTGTGTGTACTAGAGGTTTACAAAAGCGCACTAAAGCACATGCTCTGCTCAGGTGTGCAGCTGGAAGCTTGTCATGTAAACAAAACGTTTCTATATTGGGAAATTGTATGTGTGTACGTGTACGGGTGAAAATGAGTTGCTGACTTGGCGGAGGTGTGCGCTGTCTGAGTGCTTTTCTAGTTCTTATATTGGAACGTCAGAGAAACAAAGCATGTGTTTATAAAAGAATTAGGAAAATCATTCATGTTTCCGTTCTATGTCCCTATTGCAGCTCTTCAGAATATGGAAAGTCATTGATGTCTGTTATGCTAGATGTGTTTGAATTTTTGAAAAAGAACTGCTTCCAATGTAATCAAAGCTTAACACCTGTACTAATTTGTTTGCCGTTTCTAGAAATAAACAAGGTCAGCTCTTGATGACAACATGAGCAAATCTAATCAATTTTTTTCTCTAAAGTCAGAATTGATTCACACTGCAATGCAGGAATCTCCAGCTGTGGTCACAAATGTATTCTAATGTAATATATCTAATTTTGGTATGCATATGACCAAATAGATAAGATATTGAAGCTACGGATACAATCGTTTTCTTCGTACTTGTAGTGGTGAAGCTCCTAGCATGGATATGTTTAAGTGGTGCAGCATGTCATCACTGATGATCATTGTGTGTGTGCATGTGTGTTTTTTTTCAATCTTTGCCTTCTTTAAATCCTAACCAATGCTAAATTTAACAGCATCACTATTCCCCACCCTTACTTCTTGCACTTATTAAAGGGATGGTACAGTTTTTTGTTGAGATGGGGCTTGAAGTTTCCAACATTTTTTGATTATTATTTTTTGAACAAATGAAAAACCTCTTATTCTTATGAAATATGAAGGAACATCATAATTCCAAGAGGAATGAAAAGTTTATTTGGTGAAAATTGATTTTGAAATGGCGGAGATATCCTAACAAAGTGATCCTTATAGAAGGTGGGACCCACTTTTTATTAGGATCACTTTGTTCTACTCTGTTTTTGGATATCTCAGCCATTTCAAAACCGAGTTTCATCAAATAAACTTTGAATTCCTCTTAGAATTGTATGTTTTTTAACATTTCATACAGTGGTTTCTAAGTATCTCGCAAAAAGTTAAAAGCTGAATTCTCACCTCCAACTAATACTGTATTATCCCTTTAAGCAAGCTGAAATTGTGAAAAGTACTGGAAGTAATTTTGAAGACTAACAGGACTCTAGCTTCACTCTAAATTATCAGTGACCCTGAAATTACTTTACATGTGAGTATAATAGCATTATTGCCAGAGGTGAGATGGTGTTGCTCGTAACAATCGACCCCTCTATACCCCCTTCTCTGCTAGACTGGATGATTCAGACGATGAAGGCGTGGAAGAAGACATGCCTCCATCGTCGGACGGTCAGCGACTCGAGATGACACCCCAACTAGCCCTGGCCCTCAAGGCCAAAGGAGCAGAGAATCACGTCTTGCCAGCAGACATTGTCAAGAAAATGTTAGTTTGTTGTTGGGGGAGTATGTAAAACGCATGTTCACATTTCCCTTAGATGCAATGAAAAATTGTGATGCTGAACTGAACTTATCACCCGATTTATGTAACCTATTTAGAAACATGTTACAAAATGATCAATTTATCGCCAGGTACTCTTGTGTGACAGTTCATGGGAGAAAGAGCAGGAAAAAAAGCTTACAATTTTAAAAGATCCAATCAGTTGTGTAAGGAATGGTTAGTCGACGTTAAAATGAAATAAAAAAGAAGAAAGTTATGTACTCTTTACCGGTATGTCTACAGCAAGGCCAAAGAATTACCTATAACAATCACTGGTTATGACTGACTATTCATAGATGAACCTCTAATTCAGCAATGCCAGTTACTAGTGGTCATTTGATTGGGTGCAGCAGGGTCCAGGCTATGCAGATTACCGAATTGACTGACAGCTTCATGTGCTCTTATTCTAACAGGAAATGGTGTATGGAAAGCCCCTTTGTTTGATGCGTCACCTGTACTCGCCACACTTTGAATAGACAGGGATTTTGTAATGTTCATGGATTTATGGACCTCACTAACAATATATTACAGAACGAAGTGTAGAATCTTGCAATCACATTGGTCAAGAGCCATGTATCAATTTTCACTGGCATTTTCACGGGCCATTTAGTACCTGTTGTATAATAATTACTGGTGCATGATTTTTATATATGGCAAGCCAAAAATAGACTTGCAAATTGTCAGAAATACAGTTTGTCACTGTTCTATAAAACATGTCTTTTCATGTGTCAGAAGGAATAGTGTCCCTGCGGTAACTATGGAATTTAGCCTAAACGTTTGTGGCTTAAGCATTCCATAGTTACCTTATGCACCCAATTCCTACTGACACACACAGACCTTGTATCATTTGTATACTGAAATATCTGTTAGAAGCTGTGTCCCATATGTCTTCTAGTGAGTGTAATTTCAAAGTATTAGGACTAGCAGACCAGGATAATTGATGTGTTAATTATGTGGCAAGACACTGAATTGAATAATGAGCAGCTGGTCATTGTCTTTCTTGTGTGTTACAAGCAAATTGATCTGTCCAGTATTTTAGCAGTCACATGATTGTACCCTTGTTATATGCTTGATATAGAAAAGCAACCTATATTAACCGAGGTTTAATGTCTTGACACCGATGTGCAAAGATTTTGTTGATGTCCTGATTGGATGACACGGATTGGATTGTAAGTGGGGGAAATGGCTGCATAACTAGATTACTGTGGTGCAAAGTTTAGTGACTGAAATCGAATGGGTAGATGAATTGATTGAATCATGAAACTAATATGACTGCAATCTTCCCTCCACACAGAGCAACGTCGCCTTGCATGGAGCTGGTTCTATGGCGCCCTCCTCCGTCCATCCTCAATCTTCGCGGCGGCCCCGACTCGCCCAGCAAGTCGCCCTCTGCCTCACCCTCTCCCCCGGGCTCCGAGCTGGCCCCCATCATGGAGGTGGAAGTGGAGCGGGAGCGAGCCGAGGCCAGCGCCATGTCACACCAGCAGCCGCCCTACGGCGCTGCCGCCACGCCCGGCAACGGCATGCAGGAGGGCCTACCGGACTATGACGAGGACATGGATCTGTGACCCCCACGCGGTGCTAGCCTTGATTTTTTTATGCAAACTTAAAACTCTAGATAACTTTTGAAAGAGACAGCTCATGTAATGTTACTAAAATGAGATGGAGAAATGATCAGCTGCTCCTGGAACGGAGGCTGAACTGTGTGGTTGGAGGGGACTGCATGATTCTTTGTTGAGAGCGTGGATATTTGTGCATCTGCAAAAGTTTTTGTTTGCCAGTCAAAAATTTTGAGCTCCCATCACTCCTGCTTGTGCATTAAGGATTGCATGCAACCAGTGAAATGTCAAATGGACTTTCGGTGCGTCACTCTCTGCTATGAGAGTGATGAAATGCATACCGCTCCACCTTTCGTGCTCGGATGGCTCCGACAGCTGACTGGATGGGAGAATTGCAAGAATCGCAAGCATTGTCTTGTCCCATTGGGGCAGTGGGGTAGTTGTCATGTGTGTCACAACTACAGCATGGACTTATTGTCACTGACTGTTCAGACTCCTTGGATACTGTGTTATTGTCTGATGACTGCCAAACACTGAAATACTGTATGCCTAGAACTAAGAGAGAAATGAAGCGAGATGAAAATAACATAAAGTGAAAGGCTATTTTGAAGTTTATCGTGATGAGTCCCTCGATGAAAGATGCATTTGGTGGTCAGCCTGCTCGCTGTTGTTCAATATGAGCCCTGTAATACACTGGAAGCTATGCTTACAGAGACCAGCACACATCAAACTTGAGTCCTCAACACTGGATTCTTTAATGTTTGAAAGCCATGCTTCACATCTTCCTCTTTTTTATGCAATAGGGCATTGGAGCAGAGGTGATGTCTTTGTTCGCATGCACCATGGAATTGAGTCTTATTATCAAGGAGAAGGTACCATTACCTTGCTTACATGCCTTGATATCAGCATGGATGAAGGGATGGAACCCAGAGCAAAATTTGAATGCTTACATCATAATCGAGGTCATGGCTTGCTGCACATGTCCATGTGCTGGTGTGCTGAAGGTAGCTGACTGTGAAAGACATCAGAGATGAAATGAAGTTAACAGACATGAGCAATTACATCCTTTTTGGAGCTAAGACTTGAAAAGAATGCTGAATACCTTTAATGCTTACACTGGTAATAGCCACCAATATTTGAACCCTGCAATATGATATATTCTGTCTTTTGTGCTCCTCCTTTTTGTCAAAAGTTTGACATTTTACGTGTACATGATAGTTTGTATCGTTTATCATTCAAAATGCATTACATCTTTCTATTGGAGAGTCTGCTGCCCTCTTGGACTTTCAATTTGAAGGTGCAACAGATACTTTTCTCTTGCCGACAGGCAATGCTGGCACTAAGAGCTCATAAGATATTTTCTAGAGTTTGGGAAGAGCAGAATTTGATTTGTTTAATTTCAGACTCCACATGGGTAGACACAAGGGTGGAAATGGTTTTACATCAAGGAAAGCCTTTTTTTTTTTTTTTTTCAATGAAAGAATCTTGGGAATGTGCTCTTTTCTTGAGTCGGGTGAAATCTCAGGATTTTTCAGATGTGGTTTTGTAATATCATGTTATCATCAAAATATTTCGTGACAAGTTGCATATGTGTTGATGAATTCACCATCAACTGCACCTAATTGTGCTTTATGATAATTATGGATTTCAGAGAGCAACATTTATTTTCTCATGATCGAGTACATGTATACTATTTTGTGAGGATTTGATTTTTCGCAAATTTTGCGAGTCGGGTGCTATTTGCGAATGTAGAAACACGTGAAATCATTAACTCTGATCTTGACATAAATTCAGCATGCACGTGTACATTTCTCTGCTCATTCCTGTGCTCAACGTTCGCAAGTTCAACCACTCGCAAAATTGTTGGGAGGTACCAATTGGCGAAATATTAGACTTGCTAAACGTATTGCGTAAAGAGTACACGTCCACATCTGGTCTGCACCCAGTACATGTATATGGGACAAACATCCGGAATACTGTGAGTCTATCTGGCCCATTGAATTGTAATACACTGTATATGAATTCATTCTGGATAAGTGTTGAATTTGTTCAATATGAAGAGTGAAAGTGTTTTGTGTCAGATCAGATGCAAATCCATGTCGCTTAATTGCGTATTGCATGAGATTTGCATTCAGGTTGCAAGACAAATGAGAAGTTATTGCAAATATAGGATTTGACAGTTTAAATCAATCTTCCTCCTTTGTATTCTCTCAAGCCGTTTCTGTAAAGGTTCACCCAAGCTATGTCCCATACCACTGTGCTGTCATAACGTTAGTTTGGTTAAGATTAAAGAATTTGTGAATCAATAATTTACACATACATGGTATACCAGATAGTCGCTTTGCTGGCATTTTTTTTTTTTTTTTTTTATTCTTGACAATAATAAAGAGAAAAGAAGAAGAAGAAGAAGAAAAAAAGCTGGATTGTAAAGTTACTGCAGGGCTTCCCCCACCTCCCCCCCCCCCCATAAGCTCAGCATTGCAGCAAAGAGATACAGTACATCCCTATTGTAGCAAACATGGTTCGTTTATAGCAAAATTCTTGTTACGACAAAGTAAGAATTTATGTCCCAAAATCGTCATTTATATATTGTTATGTACTTTACTGTTCAGCTACAATGAAATTTCTATAAAATGAAGGCAAACCACCAGTCTTGAGGACTTCATTATAACGGGAGTTAACTGTAACTAAGAAAGGGTTACATTGACCCCCGACCATCCCCCATTGGCCCGCAAACCCCCCACCCCAAAAAACCTTTTCATGACTCGTACTCCACGAGGTGTCAGAAGCATGGTGTTTCCATCCAACCATTACAAAATACCTGGTATCTCTATTTATACAATGGACTCATTCATATTTTTTCTCTCATTCTGCCCTCCTCTTTCTCTCATATTCTCTTTTGGGTATCATATCAGGGTTTCATGGCTGTCCCAAATAACAGGCTTAGTTTTTGAGAACTGACAGACTGTTCAGGGCAAGCAGACAATGAAGAGAGATTTTCGACCTCTGACTCTTGTTGAGGGATTATTATCATTATTTTTTAGATTGATATCGATATCACTGTAATACTGAAAGAAGGATAACACATTTGAAAACAGCAGTGCATGTTGTAGCATTGTCAAAAATACAAAAAAAATGAGACAGTGCCAGCGTGCAATTCTTTGTGTGACTCTATCATGAATTTTGCATCAGAGAGAGGGGCCAAAAACAGGGAACATAAACATTGTGGAATTTGTACATCTCATGCACTATTGACGTCACACTCTCCTTGTAATTTACTCTTTACCTCAGTCATCCTTTTGATGTGGTGGAAAAGACACAAAATTGTCAATTGCATTCATAGTCGAACTTGTGACCCTGTGGTGTGCACATCCTTTTTTACTTTGATTTTGCATGTACGTGTAGCTGGCAGAAGAAAAGCAATGTGCATAGGTTTTTTACATTTGTTTCCTTCATGCATCTTCATAGTGTATACTGGTACACAACTTGAACTTTGTAAGTGAATGTGAATGTGTAAAAATAATGGTAGACAATGGCAGAGTAAGGTGGCTTTGAGTCTGCCAGTTATGCACTCATTGATGTCTTCGATACTGATATAAGATTAAACATTTGTTGGCAATAGTCCATACTCTCACTTCTCGAAACTGTTTACATGGCAGTCTAGACCACTGATTTAACATGATATGCCAGTTCGTATTCCTTTTTACAAGCCATCTCATATGATTGTATGTTGAAGAATGTTACGTCAAAAGTAACTTTACTTTTTTACAGATTCTAGTTTGTGTTTGCTTTCAATAGCATTATTTACACCATCCATGCATGATGGGTGGGCAGGATGGTGTGAATATTTTGCTGTGCTTGCCAAAATGAGGTGGGGCAAGTTTCCAACTTTGAACTAGGCAGTGAGGATGCTCTGCAGATACCAGCTATGATTGTAAGAAATTGGAGAACTGATCATGTGCACATGTAGATGATGTGATTAAAAAAAGAAGTCTTTCCCCATTATCACGCTGGATAAAATTCTCCTGTCGTAGCATGTGCTGACACCAAAATGGACCACACTTAACGTAATGTTTTAAGAGCTGTTGTTTGAGAATGTGGAATGGTAGGCAGTGATCTTAACCCATATCTTGGACTCATGACCTCGTTGCCTGCCAAAGTAATTTGTTCATCTTAGCATGGTGATTTGTACACAAATACTTTTTTTCACAGGACAGCCGAGAAGTTATAAGTTGTCATGGCACTTTTTTGGATAATACATAAGAATATATAGGGTCTAACCTCTTGCCCTCCCCCCCACACTTTTTTACTCCAGAAGTGGCACCAGAAAATAGAAACAAACAAACAAACTTGGTTAAGCTTTGTTTGTGGTATATGAGACGGAAATGCTAAGGCCTTTTCCTGGAAGTGGGAGCAAAAAGTTGTGCTGAAGGCCTTTTTTTTTTCTTTTTCTATTTTGCGCGTCAGCTGAAGAAACCCAGAAGTGACACCAGAAATATAAACTGGGTCCCCCACTTTTGAAAATGTGGCGCCGGCCATGACATGATGTGGAATAAGTGCAAGATAGGGATGAACAAACCCTGCATCTTGATTTCTTTTTGGTGCAACTGCTTAGCAAGAGTCATTGAATCTGATCAACGGTGAGCTACGGTATGAGGACTGATGAGTACAGAACACAAGAAAGAAATCTCCACCACTCTCCTGTGGCTGCCAGAGTAATATTTGCACATTACCCCATTGAGAGAGTTAATGTGCAATATACTAAATATGATTTGTCACCAAACCGAGTCCTCTACTACACTAAATCATTGTGTTTGAAATATGAGGGTAATTAAATATACTAATCACAGCAGATGTCCTGTGTAACTATTAAATTAATTCAAGTTTTGCTAGAAAATGAGGTTGTCATGTGCACACGTAGCAACCAAGGGACACTGCTCTGTGTATATTGTTTTATTTTATTAAAAGGAAGATATGCTGCTAATGAAAGTTTTTAGCTACGTCAATTACCAGCTTGCATTCCTGGCATTCTTCTAAAACAGGCGCCACCTCACCTCTGGATCATTTTTTTATTTATTTATTTTTTTTTTTATAATTTTTTTTTTTTTGCTTCGTGTAATGGCCTTATTCATATTCTTTTTCTTTTTTGCTTTTGAAGGAGCTGGGGTTAGTCTAAGTTGATGGGTTCTGCAGTGTACTTGGTATTGCTTTGTCACCTTGCTGCAATATGAATTCATTTCCCCGATTTACTAGGAGACTTGAAGTAAAAAACATTTGGATAGAGGTTTTTAACTCTTGGTTGCCATGGCAGAAGCCAAATGCTCAGAGCGGCCTCATCATTGTCATGGTAACTAGAAGTTCCCAGAGGTCATAAATAGGCAATACTGGTTACACTCAACTGCCAAATTGTGTCAGCCCCACATGTAATGCTATAGACGTTGCATAAACTGGACTTTGAAATACATACACTGTACCTGTAGATGTAATGTTAGAGAGAAGAGTGAGAAAATGTGTGTGAGGGGTGCAGTTTCAAAGTCACAGCTCTGTAAATGTATTACACTATCATGTCATAATAACATGATAACAACAATTTTTGGAGAGGTATGTATTTTTGGTCATCAATGTTAGTTTGTATTTTGCTAATAAAAATTGATGTTCCATATGTAATAACAGAATCTCCTCCTGTGTGCAGTTGAGTAATTTTGTGATTACCCTGGTTTTCAGAAAGGATAATAGTCTATCTCCCACCTTTTGGAATTTGCTCACAATAGACATATTGAAAGCTATAGATACTGCTGTCCCAATATATGCACTCAATGTAATGGATTATAAAGAATTGTGTAGCAACCACGATCAGGTATGCTCCAAGACTTCTGCGTACCTTTCTTGGTAATGTTTCACTTTTTCGTCTTTTCCAAACTGAAATTTTGTTTACGCAGCATTATGTATTTTACACATGGCTTATGCTTATGTCTCCATTTTAGAACAGAAATCAATAGTTCATGCAGTCATATGGGAACTATGCTTTACAAATTTGTAAACTACATACAATACACACACCGCATATGAATATACAGTGCACTCCCGTTATAACGAACACGGTTATAACGAAATTCCGGTTACAACGAAATAAAATTTAGGGCCGCAACATTATCAACTCTATGTATTTTTATTGTTTATTCATTCGGTTATAACGAAATTTCGTTATAACGAAAGAAAACTACTGGTCCCGAGGACTTCGTTATAACGGGAGTCCAACAACATATGTACATGTACGTATATAGAAATATATTATATATATATATATATATATATATATATATATATATATATATATATATATATATATATATACACACACACCCACACACTGAGAATGCATTGATACCTCAAAGTACTGCCTCCCTGATACATTGTAGACAAACTACAGTGTATTGTGTTTGTACCATAGAAGATTGCAAGTTGATTTTCTTCATTACACATATTGCCACAAGAACAAATTTGGGTCAATCAAAGCTTTGAACTAAGACTACCAATACTGACCCTGGAGTCTTTGAAATAACTGAAACATGACTTAAGAGTACTAGCTAAATCTGACTATAGTTCAATATTTTGATATATAAGCACTGTACTAGCCATAACAACTGGCACCAGTACCCCCTTTTCCCCCCTTTCTTTTGTCTGATCATGCTTCACTTGAAACCATAGCCCAAACATAATGTGGATTGAGTGAATACAGCCATAATTATTGGAACACATCAGTGACAGGTTTAGTGAATATCGGGAAATTGATTTGAAAGTTATGAATCTTTATAAGTTTTGGTGATGTCATCGATGGATAAGGAAACTACCACGCTTCATGACATTATTACGGACAATACACACATAATGAAAAAAAAAAAAAACAACAACTCATTTTCACTTTTCTGCATAATGAAAGAGTACTTGGCTTACCTCTTTCAGAAAGCATGGGGAATAATATTACCCTTAACATATGTCAGTAGCAAGTTGATGAAATGTGTCCTTTCATGAAAAATGAGATTTTGTGGAATTCTTGTAAAATTTTTTTTTTATATCATTGCTCAAAATGGCATCATGAACTGTCTTCTTATCAAGCAATGACAGCACCAAAACCTCAAAATTAATTACTACTGAACTGATTGAGGAATTTTCCTCAAATGTTCAGTGATGTGTTCTATTACCCCGTTGAGGACGAGTCCCGAGTATACTCGGGCAGGTGTCTATGGGAAATGCGTGTTGTAGCAAAACTAAACTGTCCTCAACGGGTTAATTTTGCTGCTTTCATTCAATCCACATTGATATTTGGGCTTCAGTTTGAAATATGAGAACAAAAGAAAGAAGGCACACACAAACTTACTGTCATCAAACATGCATGTTACACTTGTCAAGCAATTAGCCATCGTGACGCTCTTGACAAAACAGTGTACAAACGTAATCAAACTACACAGTGATTACAGTGTTCTATCTTTTATTCACACTACACCTAGATTATGATACAATGTACACAGGATCAAAAGAAATATTGTGTACATATACGCACACATGCATGGGCAATTATCAGGGGATGTCAATGTCACACAAACAAGGGTTAATTTGCAACAAAGCTGACTACAAGTTTGACTCTAGAGAATAACCCCTATCAAATAAAGTGAAACGGACAAAGTTGCAATGATCACAGATGGAACATCAGCCAATTCAATTCCAACAAGAAATCTAGAATATGACTTGTGGCTTGGGACTATCTGACATCATTATGCAAGAAAGGCTTAGAATATGGAATGTTTGGGGCTTTGGGGAACAATTGAACAGTATGAGTTGCCTACATGTAGGTTGTTCAAAAATGAGCATCATGCACATGTAAAGGAAGATATGACATGTTTTACATATCTTATGGCCTCAGTTGAAAACCTGCATCAGTAGCCTAAGTGTACGTACATCTACACACACATGTTCATTTATTTTGAACATACACTTACATGCAACAACATGTATGATGACCCTAGCAGAGTACAGTTTTTGCTCCTTTTTAAAGTTGGGATGATCAGATGAATTTCAAGAAAGGTATCAATCTCTACTTTTGTATCACTCAATAAGAGGTTGAATTCATCAAAAGGCCTCATTTGTGTCAGGAAAGTTTGTACAAGCAATCCACACAGAGTTGCATGTTGTAAATTTTTTTTTTTTCATCAAGTCCTTGCATTACTCCGTGTGGATCTCGGTCGTCCACTCTGGTCACTCCTGACGCTTGTTGCACTCCGAGAAGCCCCCTTCATATTACGATATGTACTCGTCGTACCTGACCCGCCACCCCCAGCCATTGTCGCGGAGGCAGATCGCTTGACGGCACTGTGGCTGTAGACGGGCGACAAGCCCATCACATCGGACTCGGCAGTCGAGGAGGTGGTCAACGAAGTGGTGGAGATGCTGACCTTTGGATTGACCATTGACCTCAGCATCTGCACGATGGCGATGGGCGAGACGTTCATCTTGAGGAGACTCATGACAATCCTTTGCGGGGAAAAGATGATGCATACCGGTACATCACATAAAAGTTAGAATATGCCATACAATTGTTTCACTCTGCTGAAAAAGAGTCTAGTTTCTCCCACTAGGCAGGTGGCTATGAAGCAGCACATGTTTTATCTTGACCTTTAGCCCCATGGCCTATACACTGTAGGAAAGTAATGCCAGTGTTACAGTAGCAATTGATAATTCACTACAACATATTTTAATGGCTGAAGTTTTTCAGGTGGTTGCTCTTTCACTGGATAGTTAGTTTCTGTTCAGGATATCATCCTAATAACATCATGCTCTGTATCACCACATGGTGAATTCATAGAGTCATCATGGCAAATAGTAAAGATATTTAAAATAGTTAAAAACTTCTAATTTAGGGGCAGACATAACCCTAGACACAAAACTGGAATATTGCTGTCCACTGAAGTATGGGTGACTGAAAGATGCATTTACAGACACAAAAATATCTCTCAGTGACTTGGTCATCTCACAATATAAACTCTTGTGGTAGTCGAATAAATGTCATCTCACAATGTAAACTCTTGACGTATCAGAATCAAATATCTTGTAAAGAGAAGGAAAAAATGTTGCTTCAAATGGTACTGCACTCAAGAAATCTAACAAAAGTAACCGGAATATGTGGATGATTTTGTGGAGTCCTGGAAGTTTTTCACAAAATTCATGCTCCGCTAAACAATTGCAAAAGACAATAACTTACTAGGAGTCTGGAAATATCACATTTTGAACTTGCAATATTATAGACAAGCAATGTTCACTGAAGTTAGCAGAGTGTGAAATATCAATTGCACCAAAGTTTCTGCTCTGAACAGTGCTTTACCTGAAGACAGCGGGGCTCATCTCCACACCAGCCAGGCTGCAGAGGTCATAAAGATCCTGCTCGTCCTTGTTGAGTGCATCCTTTGCCCTCTTGCCCGGGATGGCGTACTTGTGTGACTGGGTGGTGCGTTGGGTTGATGTCATTTTATCTGCAAATAATGCAGCAAACTTCTCGTAATGATTAAGTCCACAAATATGTCCTCTCAAAAACAGTTCAATATTTTTACTTTTTTTTCAGGACTTCAAGACCTGAATGATGACAACCCTCCACAAAGCCTCGCTCATATCCTAAACATCTAAAGTATTTGTTTAACCCACGCATGTTTAATTTCCAGAAAGTGCACACTCAAACTTATTGATGATTTTAATTCCATACAGAAGTGTCCTTTCTGAAAAATGTTTTATTCTTCGGTACTCTGAAGAATGTACAATCCTTATTACATTGTATGTCAATAGCAGGTGCAAATAGTTGTCAATCATTTACATTTGACTTAGAAGCTCGCGCTTTTATTACTAAAATGGCCGCTATTGGGCTCCATGCATATGGGGCTCCACGGCGTACTACACCCGTTTGCGTGTGAAATCGTGAGAATATGCCCTCTTAGCTTTTATACTCTTTGCTGCCGAGGCCTTATAAACCTTATAACTCAGTTAGTTACACACACACACACGCACACACACACACACACACACACACACACACACACACACACACACACACACACACACAAATAAAAGAGGATTCTAGCTAAACAGATTATTTGGGTAAATTACAGAATACCGGCAACCAATCACGGAGAGCGCAAATCGCTCTGAAAAGAGCGTAATTACGCTTGCCGATAGCAACCATTAAAATATTAATCCGATCTGCGATATGGTCCGTGATTCGGCTGTCGACGATTGCGTTTGTTTACGTGTGTTTTCTTTGCTCTGTGAGGTGAGAAGTGTGGTATCTTACGTTGTTCTCGGGGGTTTCGGGGGTGTCCCCCGAATAATGTACCGGGTAGTTCTAGATCCTGCATGACGATGCTAGTCTAGACTAGCCGATAAAATTTATCCGAATTTACGATGTGTACTCACGTTTTTAGGAGTTGAGAATAGTCCGTATCCGTGTAGACAACAAGAAAACTACAGAAATTTAGGTGAGACTACAAAGCAATCACTTATCTAATTGCTGGTGCTAGCTTACAGTAGAGCTTACGCACTGTGTGGGTGCGCTTGACAGCCCACCATGTTGACTCTATGTATGCACTGTACTACACATCATCCACACACAACAGTTTGTGCGTACTTGTGGCAGTGGTAGCGCGTACTGAGTCTACAAAACGCGCATGTTTACTTGTACAGATTAGAGTACGTATAGCAGATGAGCGCATAATTGTGTCATGACAATACGCGTATACGCGCTGCCTTGCCAAACTAGTGTAGTGTGATTGATCGTGAATGACTTGGAAGTTGTGTCGAAAAGAGATGAAGGAAGGAGGATGTCAGCTGTGATGACGTCATCAAGTTTAAAGTAGTTCCGTCAAAATCGGCTCGATTTTCTTTATCGACGATTTACTGGAGTTATCTTGATTAAAGACCTAATAAAATGCTTACAAAATTTTTTAATATGCAAAAGAAATGTAAAATATATGTCATGATTATCAATGTAAATATGTTGTCAGTGTCGTTCCGGTTTTCATCGCTTCTAGAAACTCCCCCAAATATCACATTTTTGGAGGACCCCGTTGCAGCTTTTGCGAAAAAGATAGTCACGTGACCAACACCCCTGAACCGATTGATGACGTATAAGCACGGAGTTGTGCTCAGTTAGCAGACGCCGCTCAGCACAAGCACTCAGATTACTAGCTTGGTACACGCGCGTACACGATAGCTAGCCCGGCCAGGCCCGGGCCCCGCGGGATGTGCGCTCCCGGTCGACACACTGACTGTCGACATGTACGCATTACCACGTACATTATCACTAAGTTAGCTTGCACAGATACCTGGTACCTCGAGCATAATGTCTTCCCCTATATGGGTAAACTTCGACATTGATGATGATGATGAAGACTGCAGCTCTGACGACAGCGGAGAGGAAGAGGAGGCACATGAAGTTGAAGGGGAAGATGGAGAGGGAGAGGCAGCCGATGAACCAGAACGTTATCGTGGGGCTGCACAACCAGCAGCATCTCCCCCGCTGCCAGTGCAAGAGCGTATGAACATGGCACCAAGCCCGAGAATAGACCTCACGGAAACGATCGCCTGGGAAATACAGAGTGGTATGTCTGGTATGCCCCCATATAGTTTAACGTTAGAAAGGATACACTGCATTCTACATGACTGACATTGTAAGTTGTAACTGTCTAGTATTTAAGAACAGGCCCAGCTCGCTCACAAAGTGAGCGGCTACTCCGGCCGCAGCAAGCAAGCGGGAGCGTCCCGGCCGTGGCCTGGCCCGTCGGCCGGCGCTTACAAGTTAAACTACCAGTAGTAGTCTAGTAGTAGATCTAGTAGCAGTCTACTAGTAGTTATAATAGTCTACTAGTAGTACGGTAGTAGTCTACTAGTACTACTACTAGTAGTGTACTATTACCACTACGGCACTAGGTCTAGTAGACTAGTAATTAGCAGAATCTTTGGTAGTAGTACTAGTACAGAGGCTACACTCTAACGATTAACGGTTAGGGGGATATGTTGTTACAGGGTGGGTCGTGGCTAAAAAAAAAATAAAAAAATAAATAATAAAAAAAAAGCCTAACACGATAACCAGTTTCCCATAGTCAGTTTCTGCAATATGATCAGTGATTTAGATGCGTCATTTTCTAAGAAAAACGATACCAAGAATGATCGTCAATTTTGGTCGAGTAGTTTTTGTTTTATGCTAAAAATCATACTGTGGAAGGAAGCCCAAACGCCGTGACCGATGAATGCCACGGTGGGGCTGGATTCACGAGTAGGTCTAGGCATATAAAGCAGGCGAGTCGCCGTAGTATTAGTACAGACACGCAGTGGTGGTGGGGCTATCGTGAAATAGGCCCCACCGCAGTCACGCGTGCACCGTACCCGTGCGTTTATAGCAAGCAAGGGTAGGTCCTCCTAGGGTTTAGGGTTAGGTAGGGTTGTATTTATGGTTAAATTGGCCGTTAAATTAGTCGAGCCGAGGGCCATATTATGAAGTCATTTTCGCCGCATTCACGAGTATTCACTGTGGAAGGCAGCCCCACCGCCGTGCTTAGTACCTACTGAGATGAACGCCACACGGTGGGGCTGAAACAGGCGAGTCGCCGTAGTATGTACAGACACGCAGTGGTGGGGCCTATTTCACGAGTTTGCCGAAAATAATGGATATCCAAGCGTACCACAGTTGTGATCTGTATTATTGGCAGTATTAAATCCGATACAGTTCATTAAATATTCTTTTGTCTAAAGGCTGAGCCAATGACAATAGTGCAGCGCAGCACCTGCTATGCGCTCGCTAGCTCGCTCCCCCGCCAGCGCTAGCCAGTGCAGCCGCCGGCCGCGCCCCGGCTGTCGCTGCGCTGCGCTAGCATAGCCTTGCCAGCTCGCTGGCTACGCTACTAGACTGGTCGTGAACGACTCCGTTCTTAGACGTCATCACAATTTAGAAGTGATAGTGCGCCGCATGCGGTGAAAGTATAGCAAGTTTTCCAAAACCGAGGAAATTGCATCCATTATGTTAACAAATATAGAACAAAATTCAGAACAGTAAAAAACCCCGCACAACCATAGAATCACTTAGAAATTAACATTTAATATTATTACATCATTGAGAAAAAAATGCCTAAACCATTTTATTAGGTCTTTAAACGTCAATTACGGTATGGTCGCCACTGCGGTAAGGTCGCCAGACATTCACATCGCATGTACCGCGCGCCGCGATCGGAGATCAGGTTGGGCGACGGATTTTCATCACTCTCAAAATTACATTCGTAATTCACCTTTTTCCTCCGTAAAAACACAAATAATTTTAATCAAAATATATTTCACCATATGTAACAGGTGATAAAACCATTTTTAATGCGAGGATGTTTTTGATTTAGAATGGATTTCAGGTGGCAGATTAAGGGAGATTTTCAAACGCGGTGACCGACAATGCCTCCTTCATTGAAGCGTATGTATAACACACACGCTAATAATATGTGGCCGGCTAGGGGCGGCGAACTAATTCAGTGCCGATATTAGTTCGCCAGCCCGACGTGCACAAGAATTACACACAAGTGGCGACCATACGATAGTTGATGTTAGAGCAGTTTTCCTCTGAAACCACTCAATTTTCATAAAAATTGTGTGGTCAACCTACTTTTTGATGGCCGTTCCGTTCCCGGGCTTTTTTGGGGGCCCCAGACGACGGGAAAGACGAATTTCAGCCTTTCGGGCTGAAATCTCAGTCCCCGCGTTCACATTGGTCCCCGTGACGCGGGGAAAGTCCCGAGCTGTGGGACTTTCTCCTCAAAAACCATAATGTGAACGCTCGCTGGGACTTGTCCCCTCGTCCCGCGAAGCAAGTCGGGTACGGGGACAAGATTTGGAGGGGAGAGTGACCTTGGGGCGCAATTGATAGCGTCCAGCTGTGGTCATCAAAATGTGCGCATGCGCTATGCCTGGATTCAAGTGGCAGAGCTCGCTCCAAAGCCCCAAAATGCCCCCACAGCTCGGGGACAGATGAGATACCAAAATGTGAACGGTCAGTCGTAAAAAAGATAAGATCTCTTGTGGCTGTCCCCGCGTCGCAGGGACCAATGTGAACGCGGGGAGTGGGAGAGCCGCCTCCGGCGGCTGTTATACGCACCAATATGCTAATTTAGCCGGTATTCTGTAATTTCCCCGATTATTTAAACTAAAAAAAAAAAAAAAAAAAATGTAGGAGCCAAAGTGATCCTCGGGTTGAAAACGGTTGAGCCTAGTATAACTACATTGTACTACAGTATTGTAGACAAGAGTCAGTAAATTTATTGTTATTTTTACTAGACTCTATAAACTGGAGCTGTGCACAGAGTGAGATGCTGCCATGCAGCACCGAGAACTTTGAAGCAACTTCATTTATAACAGGTGGGACTGAGAGAAGGTGGTATAATTGGGAAAGATTCTACATCAAATCTGACTTGAAGTTTGACAAAATTACCTAACTGACGTACAAAATATGATTTATAGAGCAAGTATAGGTATTACCTGATATCCAAATAGCGTTGAAAGGTTTTCAGAGAGACACAATCAACAGTCGAAAAAGCTGCGAAATTCGTTCTCCTATCAAACTTAGCGCCATTTTGTCCTCGTTCAGTAACATTGTTTGATTACTTAAAAGACTATACGTTAAAAACCTATCAACACATATATCTGTAGCTTTGAGTCTTAAAAACTTTTTTTTTTTAGCATATAAAAGTTTTCTAATGCCATGATATGTTTGTCATGGGCAGATTATTTGCTCTTGTATTTACACATTACGATTGGACACCGCCTTTCACGAATGCTAATGGAAATGCTATTCCTCGCATATGCAACATACGTGTCCCATCATCATCATCAGTCGACAACGACTAACTGCATAAAAATTGCCACACACATTTCTACGTTCTTTTGCTTGAAATTCAAGCAAGATGGCAGAAAATAAAGTAGGGGCCCCGGAAAACTTCAGGGGGTGGCTTTACAAATGGACGAACTACATCAAAGGTTATCAGAGGAGATGGTTTGTACTGTCGAATGGTCTGCTCTCCTATTACAGGTGAGTCCATTTATTTTTTATTGAACAGTGTCAGTGCAGTGGGTGACGAGTGAGTGTTGACTGTTGATATGATACCAAATACACACCTTGTAGTAATATCAACCGAATATTAACCAAGGCCAAGGAAAGTAACTTGTGGGACACAGTGCAATTTGTGTATCAATGAAGTATTTATCGCAATCGGCTAGAGACTAGGTAATCGTAGGTTTGGCATACTCGTGAAATAGTCTAGGCCCCACCACTGCGTGTCCGTACTAATACTAGGGTGTCTGAAGCATTTTTGTAACTTTTGAAATTCTCTGAAAAACGAATTGTGAACTATTTTATATGAAAGAGGATTGCATCATTAAGACACATTTCAAATTTCATGGCGAAACGATGTTTCTATCTCGAGAAATTTAACTTTCAAATCACAGCAATATTACCCCACTTTTCTCCGAGAACGCTCCAAAATGTGTCCAAATCATTACGCCGGAAAGTTGCATTCGCGTGTGGATCTCAAGCAATCGGATAATGAGCGTACAGCGGTTAGAAAATACGCGTAACAAGCGCTGAAGCCACTCCCCCACAATGTCGTCACACCGCATGTGGTGTTTGTGTATGTATGTGTGTGTGTGTGTGTGTGTACACATTTGTATGTGCTCGCTACTACCCTTACCAGTAGGGGCGCTGGTCCGAGAATGCGGATCGTCCGCACAAACGAGGGTATCTTCGTAAACGCGGAAAAATCGCGTCCGCGAAAATCAGGATCGGTAGCTTTTTCGCGGACGATTTTTTTCCTCGGGGCTTTGCGGGCTTAGGGGTACCGAACCGCACGTTCTAGATGCGATAAACGGATTCCTCGTGTACAAATACCCCTAGTTCACCGTCTACTTATGTGGGTTGTCCGTCTTCCCGTGGATTTATCGCGCGAAATGTGAAAGTCGCTGTGCTGTCATTGGCAATACACGCATCATGGAGCAACACACCTACGAAGTAACCAATGCACTTTGCAGTGGAATTATGGCAAATTTGAACGGTATGAATATTTCTGATCGATAAAATATTAATTCTAATTATTGTTAATTAATATTCCGATTTCCGATTGCCTGGTTTGGCGACTGTATGCCGGTACCTAAAATCCCGTTGTGAACACCGTTGTGTTGAATATGTCCGACTGCCCGTGCATGGCAGCTGCGTTCATGCCGACGCTAGTTTCCCATGTACGGTATAATGTATGCATGCACATGGACATTTAAATGATCACAAACAAAACAGAAAGTGCTTTAATATTCAAGGACCGGTTGAATAAAACTAACAACAAAACTTTAAGCAAAAAACAAAAAACAAACACGAAAAAAAAAAAGTAATTATTTTGAAACAGTGGAAACGAAATTATCAAAGATACTTCTTTCGATCGCATCTAACTTGTTAAATGATATTCCCATTTTTAAAATTCCAATAATAATTTATAAAATAAACGTGAAAATGGCTCCCGTAAGTGAGTACTGTAGCAATTTTAAAGACTGGTCTCACTACAGTTATAGAGTATGCAGTGCTGATAGTTTTAACCAAACTGTGTTTGATTTATTCCCGTGAATCATTGTATCTATGAGGGTGAGATCTCACCTGTAGGTCCGGTAGCACGCCCGTCATCGTGGAGTCAAGTGAGGGGAGAGGCCAGTATTGGTAAGAAAAGTTACCAGAACTTCTCACATGATGGCCCACACGCATGCTTCATTAATCATATCACATTTGTTTTATTGGTTATTGCATCATAAGCAGGAACAGATTATATGTACTTCTTTAGAAGTGTTATACGTGTGCCACATCTTAAATTCTGTTTGAATCTACAGTAGATGCAAGTGTACTAACCAAACTACATCTGTTAATTTCATAAAGATGACCTCCAAGAACTGATGGATGTTCACATTGAGGAAATGAAGGAGTTGCGTAATGAAGGCCAAAACGAACCAGGTAAGCAACGTTACACATAAAGTAACATTGATATATTGCTACTAATCTGATCACATTGCATATTTATATTTCTCTCCGTGAAACTGGAACATTTCTTGACAGTTTTTGTATTTTTCTTTCCTTGTCTTATGGCACAGATCCCAACAGCACAATCGAAGTTGAGCAAGGTAAGATCATACGATGTGTAGGATAATGGCAGCTCTGAAATAGGCCCTACACTCTTCCCAGAATCATTATTATTGCTCAACAATGCTTCTGCATGTTGCGTTGGCAAGAGGAGCTGATATGGTGCACGACATATTGTTACAACGTCGAAGCACATGCAAAAATTCAGATTTAAAAATAAACATCATTGAGTCGCTCAAAACTAAAACGTTTAATAGCTAAATGATTTTTGATTGAACTAAGTAATTTCCGGGCGACACTGAAAAAGAAAAACGAAATTTATTCAATTAGACCCTAAAACGAAATGCGGGACGCTTACGATATACAGTATAACTTCAGCATAAGAAAAATTTAGCGAGCGTCGCTTTGTTGAAGAACGCATCACATTTTAGTGGGTTTAAATAGAAATCGCTCTGCGTTTCACGGAACTTGCATTAGGCCATATTATAAGATAATCCGAAATGCAATAACGATCGTTTTTCCGAAGGTTCGTAATTCCAAAACACACAAATTCTGTTTGCAGTGTACCTAGATGTTCGTTGCAAATCCGAAATAAACTACCTGTCCGTCATTGCGACATTGTTTGTATGGCATTAGTTACTGCGAAGATTCGTTTTTCCTTGCGTTCAGTAATCCGAAAATGAAATAAGGTTCGCTATTACGAAGGTTCCTTAATCCAAAAATGTTAGGAATCTTTGTGTTTCAAGGTTCGTTAATCGGAAATGAAAATCGTTTGTTAATCTGAAAACGAAGAGGTGATTATAGGACTGCTAACAAAAACATACATCATCGTTTTTAGATCAACAAGTCTTCGGATAATGAACCGTTTTCATTTCAGGATGAACGGTCTTTTTCTATGAACAATAAACCTTATTTCCATTTTATGATAAAGGAAACGTAATAACGAACATTTTCTCATTGACGGATGAACGAACCTTCGGAAAAACGAATGATACATGTACTTCATTTCGGATTAATGGACTTTCAGAATAGCAAACCTTCAATTTCCTTTTCATATAAAAAGAACCTTTCATTAACGGATGAACGAACCTCCGGAAAATTGAATGATACTTCATTTCGGATTAATGGACTTTCAGAATAGCAAACCTTAAATTTCCTTTTCATATAAACAGAACCTTTCATTGACGGATGAACGAACCTCCGGAAAAATCGAATGATACTTCGTTTCGGATTAATGGACATTCAGAATAGCGAATCTTAAATTTCCTTTTCATATAAAAAGAACCTTTGATTGACGGATGAACGAACCTCCGGAAAAATCGAATGATACTTCATTTCGGATAAATGGACTTTCAAAATAGCAAAACTTAAATTTCCTTTTCATATAAAAAAGAACCTTTGGAACAACCGTTACGAACCTTGGGAATAGCGAGCCGTAAAACCGACGACCCGTCGAAACGACGAACCTTTTATAGTACAACGGACATTAGGAACAATGAACCTTTGGAATAGTACTCGAATCCTCAACTACTTTAATGTGATTTCAAACTAAGCATGAAGTACAAACAACTATCTCTATTAAATGTACATTATCAACGAAATTAGAGTGATAACATTGCATTTAATATTGCTTTTTAGCGTACTATGGGTAGTCGATAATCGCATACCGGTAATATAAACGGAGCTTGAGTGTTGGGTTTTGTGCGTGTGTGTGTGTGTGTTGTTGTTGTTGTTGTACACAAAAAATTTGATACAAGGAAACAAAACTGTCGATCCCGAAGACTTTGTTCTAACGTCAGTGCTCTGTACTTCGGCAAGATATCTTTATCGTAAATGACTGTAGCTTGATTATGTCGGACATACAGTGTATTATATTTTACATCAAATAGTTTTATTTAAAAGAACAAAAATATGTCATGGAATGGGTTACCATGCATATAAAGAGAACCAGCTATGTTTAAGAGAGGTTATATAGATATATAATTTGAATGATGAACAACTAATTACATAATATACAAGAGCTACAATGTACGCTCCTATCGTGTTTCATGTACAATTCTGCCACTACACTCAAAACTGCCGAGTTACTTTTGTTGTACAAATTAATTACAGTATTTGTTCTTCTCTTTGATTCAGTGAATGATCTTGGAGGACAGAACACGACAGCAGTTCTAGAAATTGATGTTGAAGGGCACATGTTCATGCAAGTTGGGCTACTCCCAATTCATGTTCGCATGTTCGGCTTGCTCCTCACGAATGTCGGCTTTCCCGGCGGCTCTCAGTACCAGTGTTACGGCGTCATGAAACATAGCTTGCACCTGTCGTCATGCAATTAACATCCAGAATTACTGCTCAACTTTCCTTCAGCTTGTTCTTGATGGAAATGACGCTGTAACCTTAATTCTCATGACTTAATTCTGTAGAAAAAGAAAATGACATTTTTATTTCGAAACGGGGAAAACTTGTGTGATATCAAAGTATGCAGATCGTAAAGTGACTGTAGGCATAATGTTACAATATTGTGTACTTGACCAACGGTGTTGTATATAATGTTAGGGACATTCCTTCCTGATATGTTGCTGTGTATGAACAGCTATGTGCTTAGCATCTACCCATTCTGTTTGTAACTGGAAAAAAAAAGTCACCAAACTATCTTCTCCCGAGGACAAAAGATAAAAAGTCTTGACATCAGCTCCTACAATAAAGTCATACTTTTGTTTATGCCCTCCTCGGTAACTCCTAGGCCAAGATCTGTCTGTGCCAAACTGTTTGGTAACTGTTTAATAATAATCATTAAGTGCAATTTCACGTTTAACACTCACTAATCTTTTACAATTTACTAAGTTTATTATTATGTCTGTTATACTTAAATTGTTAATAATCTATTTGTTTGTTTGTTTGTTTTTTGTTTTTTTGCTTTCCAGTTATCTTACTGCTGAATGTTTCATTATTCTACGCATACAATGTAATTAGGCTTTTAGTCTTTTTTTAAAGCATACTGCTTGTATCATAATTCTAGCTAGCATTAATATTATCAGCACAGAAAGGAAATGCATGCATCGTGTGCTGTGATACCTGTGCCTATATCTTTTTTTTTATAGCATTGGCAATAAAAATGTGAAGATTTGTGTGTGTGTTTGTGATTAAATGGTACAAAAGTATGTACCTGATTTCTTGGCGCTTGTTTTGTTTTGTTTTTTTCTTGATGTATGATAACAATTTCCTGGCATTTGGGTATACAGACTACTCTCAAACACCCACATTGCATACACATGCATACCCACACAAGACTTCTAATACATACAGGTTTCGTCAGCGCTATTGAATGGAAAATACTAATGTGTGTCGTTTTCAACTAAAAATTGTAGTAATTGAATGATAGACGTAAACAGACTTGAAACTCATCTGCCTTTCACATACAAATCAACATGCCACAATAGGCCGCTTGCAAGAATTATTCACAATTTACAGAATCCCGAGTGAAACGTCCATGTAATCCAAGCACATCTAGCGATCTACCTGTACTTAGGTATGTTATGCCGATGGTCTATACAAACATCACAATGATTAATAGTAGGACATCGATACTCACATTTAGGTTGAAGAGCATTTTGCTAATAAAACTCGATCCATATTGCTCCTCGAAATGCAAAATTTGCATGACTTGTAAATTGATGTCGCAATGCGCAGCATGCAGCGGTACGTATATTTTTATCACACGAAGCGAGGTAAACACAAATGTATGCATTTGTGTTTACCTCGCTTCGTGTGGTAC
The DNA here is from genome assembly GCF_964275005.1 of Diadema setosum. Taxonomy (NCBI): domain Eukaryota; kingdom Metazoa; phylum Echinodermata; class Echinoidea; order Diadematoida; family Diadematidae; genus Diadema; species Diadema setosum. Next base: position 14,468,635 of record NC_092688.1, read on the forward strand.
GTTTGTATTATAGAGATAGCCCTACATGTATTACATGTATGTCAGCTTCAACTTACAACAAAACATATGCATGGGCACACAGAAAACGAGGAAAGCAGTGATCTCTGTTTATTGCACATCATCCTCATTTACGAGGGTCAAAGCAAGAAGCAATCAACAGTCGCGCTTTTGCGTCCTTACTTTTGGGGACAATCATAGTTTTCTAAGGTTATATCGGTTTTTAAGGACGCATCCTCATTTATCGGGACGCCGTTCGCCGAGAAGTCGGCAGCTTGCGACGTAGTCACCGTATACGAAGACGACCCTCATATACAAATACGATCCTCATTCTCGGACCAGCGCCCCTACTGCTTACCGTGCCACACAGCGCAGTTGTTTACATTACAGACCCACACAACCCCCAATCATCGCGATAAAGCTAGCGCGAAAGCAGCGCTCTTGTCGGCGTACGAGAATATAGGCGCCAGCTAGCCGACCGTTCCCATGCCTTTTTCACAGCGCGCGCATTGCTACCTCGGGCAGCTAGCCTTGCCATCGCGCGGCAGTATCAGTACATTAGCAGCTCGCGGATCGCCGCCACGCACGCACCGTGATCATGTATGTGATGCCAGCGCTGCACAGGAAGTATGTCGTCCAGCAGCTTCTTGCATGAAAATGATGCCAAATTACCACCATCCATAAAAGCATTAAAGAGCCTACAGGCTATAGTAATCTTTTGAAAAAAACCTCGTAATAGGTCTACTCGATCGTACTCACAGTTTCCTGTTCAATCGTGTCTTCCACGCGTAGGCCTGGGAAGGAATACTGCTCATTTGCGATCGATCTGTGGCTCTACGTATGCATACAACTTATTTGTTTGCGATAGCTGCCACATCGGCTGTCTGAGAAAAGCGAGAGTCAATGTTGTCGATAGTGTTTTGTTTGTGACTGTGGTTGCATGTATTGAGTCTACACGAAGGTACGTGACATTTAGCATTGTCCATTTGTAAGCTGTGGAATCAGTGTGTATCAATTAAACATCGTGCGTTGCACGATCATGCTGTCGACCGGGGTACCGCTGTAGGTAGCAACACAAGCTAGCCTAGCTGTCGACAGCGCGTGCCCTGCCATGCATGCCTGCGTAGCTGGCATGTTCCTGCCGCTGCGCTGCCTGGCCTGGCTGTGCAGCGACAGCGAGGAGTAGCACTACAGACGCAGTCGTATGTATACATGTACGTATGGTACACACACACACGTACACACACACACACACACACAGGCTTCCTACATACACACATCATGCACACGCAATCCAGCTTCGCGCCGCGAATGCCATGTGGCTGCGTTGCGTGTTGAATTTAAATTTGCATGACCCCAAATACGCGAATGTTACCATGGATCCTTGCATACGAAGCCACGCCTCGAACGTTCGCTGCAGCCGAAAAATTATTGCAAGGGGTGCTTTCAAGACAAAATCCACAGTCGAAGACGTGGAGCTAGCGAAAAACTAACCACACCACCGGATTTAGCATATCCTAAACTACTTACATGCTACACGCTGGTGCAAGTACCGAAGCAGATGCTGAGATATGGGGATAAACGTGTTTCTAACGACATTTACACCTATTTATTGGCGGATTCATGTACCAGCGCTCTAATACATGATGGAGACAAACTCCTTCTTTCATATGATACCAAATTTGTTAGGATTTGAGGTCGGCATCGACTGTGGAAAACTCAATAAAGGCGAAATCCGGCTCAAAATCGCTTGCCAAAATCGGAGCACTTCGCGTTTGCACGGCGTCCTATGGGAGTTGCGTGTTGTGAGATAGGGCGCGCAATGGTCCGAAGGTAGGGAGGGCACGATCCGACACCCTACTAATACTACGGCGGCTCGCCTATTTATACTCGTGAATTCAGCCCCACCGTGTGGCGTTCATCGGTAGGTAAGCACGGCGGTGCGGTGGGGCTTCCTTCCACAATACTCGTGAATGCGGCCCCACCAAACGGCGTTTACGCGAAATTGATACAGCGGTGGGGCCGATTTCCACAGCATAGCATCTTTCATCCTCTCTTAACTTATCGGAAGGACTCCCTATTGTCCCTCGACTAATTTAACGGCCAATTTAACCATATTACAACCCTACCTAACCCTAAACCCTAACCCTAACCCTAACCCTAGGACCTACCCTTGCTTGCTAACGCACGGATGTACGCGCACTGCGGTGGGGCCTATTTCACGATTTTGCCGTAGGTTTTTACAGGTTGTATCGGGTCCAAAGTCACAAGCCAGTCTCAAAATTTAAATTTATTTTTTAAATGACAATGTCTGAAGTCTGAACTAATGTTACATTGGACATGTAAAATTTATATAACATGTTATGCACTTGTCAATGTGATGACGCACCCCACTACCCCGGACATGTGTGCGTCATGGTCATTTTTTGACTGACCACACAGAGTTTTTAACTCGTAACTGACACCACAGTCACTTTTTTGACGGACAAAACGCAAATGACGAACACCACAGTCACTTTTTTGACGGACAACACGTTGAAAGTGATACACACCTCGGTCACTTTTTTGACGGACATCCTCGGTACATTTGACGCACCCCCGAAAATACTGAAACGATTTTTGCATACGTTGTATTCAAGCAATTTCATTTTCTTTTGGTTTGTAAACATAATTTGTAAAAGTTTCGGCAAGTTTCCCTTACCCTGGCCCTGTAAGCACTGTACCATCATTCACCGTACATCACGCTGCTGCAACGATATTACGTACAGTAGTATGTATTCTGTGCATTATGCTCATGCAATCCATACATGACAATCACATGTGTGCAGATGCGCTGTGTGTGCGCGGCCATTGCTAGTCCGGTGGATGCATACTGCAGCGCAGGTACACACCACGCCACGGGATTCCCGCGAGTAACTATACACAGCCCATAACAGTCGCTGTACGTAGAGATTCGCCGTACTAACAGCATCTGGTCGGGCTATCCCGCGAGCAGAAAATGGCATGCGGCAGGCAGTTTCTTCTGCTGCCGCTTCTTTAACTGTCAAAAATTACTGTCAAAAATTCTTGCTGTCGCAAGAATCCAAGCTGCAGGATGTGTCCCGTTTGCGAACAGTCGCCACTGCTTTCGCCACGCGCTCAACTCCGCGGGCCACAGGGCCGTGAGTTGCATGAGCCGCCAAATTCTTTGTCCCTTGCCAGTTTGCTGTGTCACTATATAACTAGCGTATACTGACAGTGAATGGACTGAAATAACACGGTCATGTGCGTTTTGAATGTCGCGTTTTTCCATTTTACATGAACTGGAGAATAATTTATCGTAAGGAAACGACAATATGAAACTGCTTTGGACACACAACAAATTCTGCCAACAAAAGTACAATACCATCATACCTCCATTCACGTAACATATCGTATCATAAGGTATAACTGCATAGATGTGCGCTCGGGTTTCTTCTCGCGAGTGCGAGCGAAGACTGCTCACTGACCGATATCGTGTGAAAATTGTTCCTGCAAGCCCTGTAGCTACTTTGTGTACTCATTGCATCTATGCGCTACTCTGCGCTACCATGCCTCTGCAAAAGAAAACTCGTACAAGTATTCAAGATGAAACTCGCATGTGATCGATTCAAATTTAAAAATTAGCCTCGGATTTCACTGTTGATTCTATGACATATCGGTCGCATTCCCTCACAGCATTGCTTTCTTTAGAGAGCAGCAGTACTGATACTGTAGCAGATCACTGTACATGAGTGTGAAAACCGAGTCACACAAAGTGAAAAGAATATTAATTCATACGACCAACCTTCACAGAGCAACACGCCGATAGCAAAACGATCGCACAGAATCGGAAACGATTTACGCATTGACTTTCGGGACACATCCGCAACAGCGCCATCTAGTGCCTATGCGCGAACCTACTGATGAGTGATGAGTGATCATGATATTGATAACACTAGGGTAGGCAGCTATGCTACACAGAATTGCAACATCTCCTGGGTAAACAGGAAGGAATACAGGGCCTAACACATGCCACCATAATTCAACCACAACACCATCCATCCAAGATTCAACTGCCTGCTAGTGCTACATGTAGAAACCTACAAAAACAATATGCTTTTACAGTAGTTTTGCGCATGGTCGAATCTTGAGACATGACGCTACGGAAGAAACCTTGGTGCCCTAGATATAGTTACTCTCCTACTCATCAACCACCTATTTTTAGATCGACCACCCTCACGCAATGGCTTTCTCGCTTATTAAATCAAAAGTATTACGTTGGATGGAGCGCAATACACTGGAACATTTGAACATGAATACAATTATCAAGAGAAATTAGGGGGATACAGGTAAATAACCTCAGGAAACAGGAAGAAAAATGAATTGAAGAAAATCCTCATTAGCAATACACATAATTATTGTAATGCATATTTGCCCATTTACTGGGTTTACATGTTTTTCAATGGGAAAACAGGTGGTCGATTAAAATGATGAGCTTGCACTTGTCAGTGAAAAATGTCACTTGTGTTTGTTGTCGATAATTCCGCGCGTATGATACGAGTCAACAATCTGAGCTCGGGATATGAATCTGCGGTATTTTCTGCCTTGAGTGGAATGAAATTAAGGTGAAACTGAGGGATTGTTTGTAAGAAACAAGGCATATTGTATTCAATCAAAAGGTGGTCGATGAGTAGCAGGGACTGTCCAACTATGTAACTGCAATCGGTTATAGTGTATGTCTGGGAATAAGTGGAGTGTCACTGAAGTGATGCAGATACTGTGACTAGACATCTGTTACCTGGTTCTAATACTATGGTCTTCATTATCTAGCTGATTATAGTATACACCATGTGTACACCATTGTATAAGTTTTTATGTTTTCAGTGTCTTCTGAGAATGCATTAAACTTTTCACAAATAACACTGTAGAACCCCTGTTGTGTAATATGCTCATAATATGTGTAGCTGCAGCATTTTTCTTTATTCCCCTGGCCTTAGATCTAGATGGCATAAAAATGTGATCCATTTCATTACTTTCATTCAACACATTTTCCTTCACAGAAATCAGGCAGAAATGTCTCATACCTGTCGAGGAACCATCAACCTTGCCGGAGCTTACATAGATACGGAGGACTCGTGCAACTTTGTGATATCCAGCGGGGCACAGACATTCCACCTGAAGGCAGCGTCAGAGGTAGAGCGACAGCGCTGGGTGACAGCACTTGAGCTTGCCAAAGCCAAAGCAATCCAGATGATGGAGGAAGATTCAGGTATGAAGCTCTCTCTCTCTGGCTGTGTGTTCCCAAAGTTTATAGAGCATACCATTGTATGAGCTACAGAAAAGCTGCAATCCCAGCTCAGTCTATAAAATTGCTTTTTGAATTCTTATCAAGTGGTCCTGCAAGTCATGTTAAGTTTGAACCTAATGGTACTGAAATCTTACTAACACTAATATGATATTAAAAAAAGGAAAAATAATTTCTCTTTGTAGCCCTCATCAGTTGTCTTTTGCACATTTTTTTTTTAAAACCATTAGCAGCTGAATCGCCCCAAAACCGCCCATCTTATTACTCCCTAAAATGCCCGAAACTGCCCATCTTAAAAAAAAATTGTTTTATGCTTTACTATTTTGTGTTTTCATATAGAAAATATAATGTAATTTCACTAGTTGAAAGTCAACTGAAGTATGTCAGAATTACTTCTGTGACACACCATTCTCTTGGTAAGATCTTGATAGGCTTTCAAATAAACATAATTTATGATAGACAAAAGTGACCATGAAGTGAGCTACATTGTATTCTAAGTCATTAATAGAAAGTTGTTAAAATGGGAGCAATATTACTGTACCTTAGACTATGGAACCGTAGACCATTATGTACAGAATCTTCAGTTGCTAAAGGGTTAAAGAATTGAGCACATGATGCAGAAGTATAAAAATACCATTGGCTCAGATCAGCTACAGCTCACCATCTTGTCAAGTTCTGTTGTTCATAAAAAATATTTTGTTTGCACTGTCATCTTTGTGAGAAAATTCACTTGTTTTGAATCTTTGTAACTTGGGAATGGGGATTGTGTAAAGGAAGTTTACCCCATTAAAAGTGTTACCTACATTTCCAACTTTTGTGAGACAGTCTTCAGGTATTAGTTGTAGCCAGTTTCTACACCTTTGGTGAGAAGTTATACAGTGTTTTTTTGAGTAGTCATCAAACATCTGCCCCCATTTTAACAAGTTATTTACGTTTGTATTTGGAGTTATCACTTAGCAATTTACTTTGGTTAATTTCAGAAAAGGTTTCTGGACAAATGCAAAAAGAGATCCACGTGTTCCATTTGAAAGAAAGATGTGCAATAATTTTGTACATTGCAATTTCATAAAGAATATTGGAATTTGCATGCATTTTCCTAGTGCAAGGAATCTAACTCATACTATGTGGGACATTAGTGTACATATGCCATTGGTATCACATCAGCCTACATTTAACTCGAACTTCAGTGTATTTTTCCCCCTTTATGAAGTAGCTAAATATTTTGTTTTTGCCATTGCTGCCTCAACTTTTCTTCTTCTTTTTTTTTTAATGACATTCTTGTTGTATCTAATCTAGTTTCATTTAGTCTTTGCAACCCAAAATGTCATGCATACTGCCCTGTAATTTTCTACTTTAATTCCTTTCATGTGAGGTACTTGTAATTTCAAACAATTTATGATTTTTTTTTTTTTTTTCCGTGAGCATGTAAATAATCTAAAGTTTAACTTACGCAGGCAGTTAAGTCCATGTTGGTCATGCACTCACAAACATTTGTGATAGAATGCTACTGATATTATAAAGTATCCACACAGAATGACATGAGCTACTAGTGAATCCCAATATTAGTTTTCTTTTGTAAACTTTATAAATGATGCACCGACAGACATGGGACATTACCTGACACCAATAGTTTGATTGAAACTTGATAAACTTGTTTCATGGGCAGATCTTGAAAAAAGAAGTGTCATTATAAATCTAGCTCCTGATTAAAATTTGCAAAAGACCTGTGAAATGGCAGAAGATTTTACACCTCAAACATTATGCCAAAACATTATGCCATTGAGACACTCTCAGTTCAGAAACATGGGTTACCTTAAAACAGACAACTTACAAGTTTTTAGTCATGGCTTTGACTCTTCAAAATCCATCGACCAGTTGCATGTATAATACTCCTTGCCAATAAACTGTACAGTACTTCATGAAGACCAGCTGGTAGTAAAGTTATGCTATAAATGCTACAAAAGTGTTGTAACTTTATTTTGTTGGAGGGTGGGGGATAAGAAGTACAGTATGTATTACATGTACCTTGAACAGGAAAATAATAATAATAATAATAATAATGATGATGATGATGATGATGATGATGATGATGATGATGGTGATGATGATGATGATGATGATAATAATAATAATGATAATACTAGTAATAATAATAATAATAATAATAATAATAATAATAATAATAATAATAATAATAATAATTATTATTATTATTATTATTATTATTATTATTATTATTATTATTATTATTTTTTATGATTATGATGATGATGATTATTTTTTTTACATCCATGGAAGAACTTTGGTGACCCATAAAACTGTCTCATACTATTTAGAGACCTTCATGTTAAATTTGTACTTACTGTAAGTAACTGTGATATCCATTTGCAGATTTAAAAGGATTTATTTTTCACGAAGATTCATGGAATAGAAAGTAAAGAAAAAATACTATTTTTCTTTGGTCAATATGACACGAGGAGCCATTTAAAGTCCTACATTGTACATTTGAAACAGTAGAAACTTTAATGTGTACAAATGTTATGGTAGTTTACTGGAGCATCTTTGTATTAATTTCCTTAAATTAATTAATTTTCTAAGATATTATGACTGTTTAGGCTTTTAGTATTGTGATATTACCCAGTATATTGAAATATCTTGATAACCTTGCAATGGATTTTAAAGACGATTGATTTTGCTAGTTGTACAAAAATTTTAGGTGTTGAGGATGAAACAATAGGTTATTATAGCAATGCTTGGGAACCTAAAACCATGTTGGCTATTGAAAGAGTATTGAGTTCAAGTCACTGTGGTTACTGTACATGCTGGTAGGCAATTCCAGAAATGAAACAAGGAAAAACATTGAAAATATGGGGGAGGGGGATAGAGGGGAGGGGGTCCTTCAATGAAATTGCAGGCAGTGATCATTCTTATGTATGATATCTTGAAGTTATGAGAGAGCTGTGGCACTGTATTCTGCAGAGTAATACCAGTAGAGTTACGTACTGTATTCGGAAAAGTATTAGTGCTTACTGTGATCTACTGTGAGCTCACTGCCTGTATATGTGGGGCAAACAGTCTAATGTGGCAAGCATGGTGCCAGTTGGACGGCTCTGCGGGAATGGACCAGCTAAGAGTGTGGTATCTGAGAATGCTCGCGTTCACCCTGTTCCCGGGGTATGACAAATCAGCACCCCTGGTTCAGTCCCCAGCAGGACAGAGTGAATCGTGCTGCTGTGATGGGGATTGTAAACAAAGTATGTGATTCAAAGATTATGACTTTATGTGGTCAGTGTTTGATTTTGCTTTTCCCTTGTGCTCACCAGTTGTGACACAGTGTACAATGTACATGTACGTACACAATAGAGTAGGTATGAGGGTGTGACTGGAGTAGACTGGTACACGTACACTTGCATGGCTGTGAGTATCTTGCATTTAAGGATGCTTGTTTGTATGAATCAACTGTAGTTTCTATCAAATGCTGAGACTGCCGTACATATGTTTTAAAATACCTCTACCTGTAATGTATCCTCTGTGAATCAGGAAGCCATCTACAGTGTATAGTACTGTAGGTGGTGTGCACTTCTGCCAGAAATCTTAACTAGGTATCGGTACCCATTCATGCCGGCTCAGAGAGAGAAAAGTTTTGTTTGCATACTGTGGGTGTGCTGAAAATGTGATGACTGATGTGATATGTTTCTAATATTATTCCTTGAACAATTTGTCATATATGAATGATTTTTTTTTTTTTTTTTTTTTTTTTTTTTTTTTTTGCTACACAGAAGTGACTGGCCTAGATTTCTGTTGATTGTGCATACACATTTTGTAGATTGTTCTTTAGCCCAACTTTGATAGGGTAATATTTTGTTACATAATGTAACTCTCTGCTACAACATAGGAAGATCATCTTGGTTGTATGATGTACACTGTACACTGAATATGTATGCTTATGGTATCAAAAACTAAAAGGGATTAGGCAAATTATGACTTTAGAACTCGAGTATTCCAATTCTGTTTGGATATTTTCATTGCCTGATTTTGCATTAATTTTCTGATCATTCAAGCATTTGACGAGTTGTGGATAATATTTTTAAAGTATTGAACTCACATGCAATATACAGATGCAGGTGCTGTTTTGTTGGGCACGTGGGTGACATGTGATGTTTTTCTGGACAAATGTGACCCATGTCTGACCTTTGATTTCCTGCCAGTTATTATTTGCTCTGGTGTCTCCTAAATGGGATGTTTGCCATATTTGGAAACTCTCCCCTTTTCCGTGAACATTTATAGATACATGATCAGAGACAGTCATCTCAAAGAATTCATTCAGGAAACTGATATTGATGCTTCAGATTTGTTTGACCCAGGGTCGATATTGGTTTTAATAGAAGTGCTGTGTACACAGTCGTATGTACAGCTATATCGTACCTTCTTGATGTTGAATAGCTTGTGTATTTTCTTTGAAGTCTCAAGTTTTTAACATTCAGTCTTTTTGTTTTTTCTATGTAGTTCTCTCCCTAGTCATTTTAGGTCTGCACCGTTATTATTTTTTCTCTTTCTAAAAAGAGTTTGAAAATAAGCTGTAGATGCTACTGTACACTTACAATGTACAGCTGTATGTATCTAGATACACTGTACATGTTGTACGTGTACAACTGTATGTCATTGAATGGAAAGATTATTTAACGTCAACCAAGAGAAGGGTGTGAAGTTATGCTTATTACTATTTTTTATGGGGGGGGGGGGGTATTTTGATAACCAATTGTACAAGCAGTTGGGACAAGTACAATCTGAACACGCATCATGGCAGTGAAATATGCTGCCTGTGATTGCACAAAGAATGGAAACATTTTAGAGTAAACAGCGGCTGGTTTCCATGGCTCTCATCGTGGGGGGTTTGGATGACTGATCTGATGGTGCCCAGTCAACCTGACACAGTCGCCATTACTGTTTGCCTGCCTTTGGCTCCAGTGATGTTTGCATGGAGGAAGACTATAGGCTATATATTCAAACCACATCATGAAAGAAAAAAAAAAAAGATTACAACAAAATGAAAAGATATGTAGTTTGATGGCCTTGTCAGTGGCTCATTGTGTAGACTACTAGGTGTAGCTGTTCCTTCTGTCTTTCCTGTCTACGCTATACATGTAATCAATGTTTTGAGTGAACATCGGTCTGATGTAGATTGTATGTATCCTGTTCCTCCCACGCAGCTGAAAATGTTTTTGTAACTCTGCGCAGATCCAGTTCTGAATGTGTGCATTGTGTTTAAAAGGAACAGACTCATTGGGATCGATGGTGTACAGTTCTTTAGTTGTCATTAATCAGCTGTTAGATATAGAAGTGGAGCCATCTTTTTTGTGTGTGTGTGTGTGTTGGAGATACTTCAGAAGATTTTGTCGTACTCATACAATACCAGTACTCGATCTAGAAGGGCCTAACATCAAATAACAGGTATGTTCTTGTTCTCTCGATATGTACATGTTTAATGTGTTCCTGTGTCTTCATTAATTTTACCATGAGAAGGCAGATCTAGATTTGGAATTATTTCTCTACAGATTTATCATCCTTATCATGCAATTTACAGATCTACAGTAGGGGGATGGACTCAAATTCCCTTGTTAAAGAAGAAAGCCTCGGAATGATTTAAGAAAAAAGTATTGTCTAATTGAAGTCAGTACTTATACATTTATGTGGAAAGTGACTACAACTGTACCTACAAGTAGTATGATAGCATTGTCAATTGGAAATTCATGTATGGTATCTAAAATGTTCTATTGTCCAATTATCTAAGGGCGGACTCACACTGTACGATTTTTACTGCGATACATGGCGGTGCAACAATGAGCGATATCGTGCCCTGTTGCCCTCTGTCGCAGGTGCTGAGATGCATACCCTCACACTATGCGATTTGTAGCATACGATTTACATTGTGCGCATGCGTACAACGATATGGCACCGGTCTGAATGAAGTGTACTCGTGAATGTTTTTGGCGACGTTGGTTTGTAAAGTCTGTTGAAGCTTGCTTGTTTGTTTGTTTGTGAAATAACTTAAAAAATACTAGATACGAATCGAATGGAATACCGTATAATCAAAGAAATAAAGTTAATGATGATACAAGGAAGAGATGATGCAATTTTGTTATTGATCTGGATCACTGCCTGGATCAAAGTTTTTCTTTCTTTTTTTTTGGGGGGGGGGGTGGGGGGGCGGTGGTCGAAAGAAATGGGGTCATTTTCAGCATACTTTATGAACATTTATGTAACTACAACAATGGGTAGAAATCACAATGTAGGTGAAAATGTACTGCATGGCGGAGGTCTGTATTCTCTGAGTGCTTTTCTATAGCCATGATAGTGCAAGTCTAACATTGTGGTTTCGCAAACACATACAATATTGTGCTGACCTATTTTGCAAGTTGGTCCTTGAAAAATTCACTTTGGTTTTCTGTATGTATTTACTATCCAGATGTAAGGGAATCACACTTATTTACAATATACACGTATATTGATTCACATATACAGAAAGTGACAAGAATAAAGATGATCTCATATTCAAGTCATTGAATTTAATATACAGTATATACCAAAAGAAACTTTGCGTTAAATGTACGTGTAACGCAAGCGCCGATCGTTACTGCGTTAATCTTTCTGCGTTACAAAATTAACGATCACCGTGCGTGAATGATCGTTACAGATCGTTACTGTGCGTGAATGATCGTTACTGTGCGTTACAGATCGTTACTGTGCGTTAATTTTTAGATCTTGCGTTAGCGGACTTGTCATGTGGACTGGGAAGAAATCTCGGAAATTGCGAGACTCGGAGATGCCTGTCGTTCTTTATATTTACTACGGACAATTTCCTGCCGGCGGAGGGCATCAAAATAGCGATACAAATACCGAAAAGATTTTATAGTTGAGCAGAACTCCCCTGGCAATGTCGTATTGTCATGGTGGTCAAATTTGTACTCATGGGCGCAGTCAATGGAATCGGGCAAGCAAAAATGTCGAAGCCACCTTTTTCCCCAGAGCCAACATTTCCATCGAACATTGAACCCATGAAATCACGCATACGCAAGCCTAAAACTAACGACTGTTAACGCCGACTGTCTAACGTTAGCGATGTCACGATTTTTAACTGTCAGACACTTACTCAATTCAGGAAGGTGCAAAAGTCCATTTATATTCCAATACACAACGTGTGTCTCGCTGAATAATTGGTGGTAGTGTGTGGTGACAAAGCCGAGTATTTCGGCAGTAAAAGTAGCGGGCAGCAGAAGAAAATGTCTGCCACTTTCTGCTCGCATTATTACACTGCCAGCAGGTGAGTCAAGTGGTGACTTGATAGGCACGCTTTCACATGAAAGTTTACCCAGAAACATGAAAAATCCCACGATGCCAAGGTGCCAGAGTGGGAATGGGGAGGGGTGGAGAGAGAGAGAGACCAATTAACAGAAGAAACCGCGCGTACTGGCGCATTCTCGGAGGTCATGAACAGTCTGGTCTGGGGTCTTGGAGATGAACAGAGAAGGAATGTTTAATTAAAGATAGCTCTAGTCGAAGACCCAGGATTACAAACGTTGATTTTTTTTTTCTCCTTTCATTTAACATGCCTTCACGTTTAGAAATGGTTGCACTCCTTAAAAAAAAAACTCTCCTGCGATCTTTGTTAACTTAATGTAGCCGTTTAAAACGTCAAACTTACCATGAAAGTGTTACTACGTGTAATACAATAGTTAATACTATACCTATTGCTTTATTCATATCTGTAAAACACAAATTTGACTACCAATGACAATAAAAAGAAATACTTGTATTTGTTTTGTGCGGAGATTTTTTGTCTTTATCCTGACTAGTTCACATGAAATTTCTAATGTTTTTATGGCAGCATCAACAGCCTAAGATAAATTACTGAGAGATTTATAAATTATGAAATTTTTGGCAACCATCCATTTGAACTTCAGGCATGAAAAGCTCCTGATATTCAGCAAAAACTACTCAACAGATCAGAGACAAGGTTCCTTCAAATTTGAGAAGAAGCACGCAGATTTGCTGGGCGTGGTATTCTAGGTCCATGCTTTGAGATCGTCACAATCGTGTTGTCACCAGGGAGGTGGAGTGTCTCTCTTCTACCTCCCAGTCCCTGTTGTCACGGAGTATCGGGAAGTTGTCACAAACTCCAGGATCACCCCTCCCTGCCAACTCCATGTTGCTCCCAGGGAGGCGGGAAGAGTCTCTTCCCACCTCTCTGTTGCTCCCCGACGTGCATCGTGAATGCGTGGCGTTTCTTGTCACCGTCCGTACCCGAGGCTGCTTTGTATTTGTCTTGGAATATTGATTCATTTCTTGTCATGACATGAGTGTATAGTAATCGTTTTGCATGGCTATGTAAAAAATTGTGATACAACGAAACAACGATGTTCGAAAGGTCTGCTTTTGATAACTCACAGACTATCAAATCACCCTTGTTTTTCCCGCTCCCAGGCCTCCAATTGAGCAATCCACACGCGCGCGCAAATTCCTTTGCCATGTGGTTTTGCCAGCCAGCTGTCGGAATGTGCTTTGAAGTTACATTTCAGCCTGGCCTGGCTGGCATGAATGGGTGTCGAGTTTCAATCAATACCTACTGTTGTTTTATTCTTGTATTTGAACATGTCGTTTCACCTGACAACACACGGAGATCAGGAAGGTGTAGGGCTGAGAAGAGGTTTTTGTTGTTTGTTGCAACCTAATCCGGGCAATTAACCCCAGAGGGCAATTACCCCCCCCCCTCCTCCCCCCCCCCCCTCCCCCGCTAAATACTGGTTAATGGTAAGGTTAGAGTAAAGATTAGGGTTAGGTTTAGGGCGAGGAGTTTGGGTTATGGTTAGGATTAGGGCCAGGGGAAGGGTCCGGGGTAATTGCCCAGGAAGAAAAGAGGGACACGCTTTTGTTCTTGGTCAAATCGATTTTCCTAGACGATGCTGTGGAGCTAGAAAGGAACAAAAAAAAAAAAAAAAAAAAAAAGCAATTATGACGTCTGGCGTACTTCCGGGACATCTTATTTTTCTTGCACTCTGAAATTTCCTATTGTTTGGCGTTATCAATGTCGTTAATTGTTTTATAGTTACCCTCTTTCGCATTATAAACTTAAAGTCCATAGAACATTCATACGCATTAAGATCACACTCGAAAAGCAAAACTGGTGTATAGTTTGAACACAGCAAAATGAAATAACGAATATCCCGCAGATTTACCAAAATTATGCGTCATGTGGGTCCATTCATTTTCTTTCTTTTTTCTATCGTTTGTCTTCTTGTCGATGTGGGGGGTATAGATTCAGGATATACTTATCCTTTTCCCCTTTCGGCCCGGTGCAATTACTCCTGGTGCTGACATTCTTTTTGCTCGTCTTCCGATTGTACTGTTGTTGTAAATAAATGCGCGTGGAGCCCCAGCTGTATCGCAAAAAAAAAAAAAAGAAGTCTATCTAAAGTTGACCTTCAAATACATGTACTTCAGTAAAATCTGGATCAATTAGCCATGGTACCGGTTTGCGGTTTCAATCCCCTCGAAGCCCGATACAGACAGTTTATTTGCCTTTCAGCAAGACACTTTATCCACAAAAGGCCAGAGCTCCACACTAACTTTTATTTCGGTGGCCCAATCGGGCCACAAAAATGATTGATTTTTATTTTTTGGTGGCCCGAAAAGAAAAACAAACAAGCAAAACTATCGGTCCTACTAAACATAGAAAAATAAATATCAAGTATTACTGACGTGATACAGGTACCCACGCCTAAAATAAATGAATAGAAAATTTAATCATCTTATACCGTTATTCTGAGTTCTAAGATTTCGCAAATAGGCTTATAGATTGTTATAAAAGTTGATGCCTATTAAAGTGGTCAAAATTTACGTTTGAAATGAGAAAATGGGAGCATTTGCAGACATTGTAAACATCCGACATTTGTTTTAGCACCGTAAAGAGCCAAAAAATTACCGTTATTTATTTCTGGTGGAAATTCAAGCAATCATTCAACATTTACAAGTATTTTAACACCTTCCGGAGCCGAATGTTACCGATAATCATTTTCAAATGTAAAACCAAGCAACCGACATTCATTCTATCATCTTACGGACCTGAATATCATCGTTATTCATTTCCGAACGTGAAAGCAAACATCCGCTCTTTATTTTATCATCTAACTGAGCCGATTGATTCCGTTTATAATTTCCAAATGTACAAGCAACAATCTGTTACTTATTTTAGCATCGTACGGAGCAGAATATTACCGTTATTCATCTCCAAATTCAAAAGCAAACACCGACATTTACTTTATGATTGAAGGAGCCGAATGTTACTGCTGTCCACTTCCGAAAGTGAAATGAATCATCTGACATATTTCATCATCGTACGGAGCCGAATGTTATACTGGTTTTCACATTCAAACGTCATCCGACATTAAATTTACCATCAAACGCCACTGAATGTTATTGTTATTCATTTCGAAATGTTAAATTTATAGCAAATGTCTGATATTCATTTTAGCATTTTAATTATGGAGCAGAATGTTACTGCTTGTCACTTCCGAACGTTCAAGCAATCTTAAATCATCTGACATTTATTTTGGCATCTTCCGAAGCCGAATGTTATTGAGCACTATTTACTTTCGAACGTAAAAGCGAACATTCGGCATTTCATCGTCGTACGGAGCTGAATATCATTGTTATTCATTTCCGAACGTCAAAGGGATCATTCGACATATATTTCAGTATCTTCCGGAGCTGAATGTTATTGCCATTTACTTTTGAACGTAAAAGCGAACATCCAGCAATTATTTCATCATCGTACTGAGTTGAATACTATTGTTATTCATTTCCGAACGCCAAAGCAAACATTCAACATTTATTTTAGCATCTTCCGGAGCTGATTGTTATTGCTATTTACTTTCGAACATAAAAGTAAACATCAAACATTTATTCATCATCGGACGGAGTTGAATACTATTGTTATTCATTTCCGAACGTCAAAGCAAACATTAACTTCACCATCAAACGCAGTTAAATGTTACTGTTATTCATTTCGAAATTTTAAACAAAATCTGACAGTTATTTAGCATCGTATGGAGCAAAATATTAGTGTTATTCACTTCCAAACGTAAAAACAATCATCTGACATATATTTCAGCATCTTCTGGAGCCGAATGTTATTGCTATTCACTTTCGAAAGTAAAAGCAAACATCCAACATTTATCTCGTCGTTGTACGAAGTTTATTATTATTGTTATTCATTTCCGAACGCCAAAGGGATAATTCGGCATTTACCTTAGCATCTTCCAGAGCTAAATATTATTATTATTTATTTTCGAACGTAAAAGTAAACTTCCAGCATTTATTTTATCATCGTATACGGAGTTGAAATTCATTATCACTTATATCCGACCGTCAAAGCAAACATTCGACATTTATTTCAGCATCTTCCGGAGCCGTATTTTATCCCTATTGATTTCCGAACGCAAAATCAAATATCTGACGTTAATTTCAGCACCGTACGGAGCTGAATCTTACCATTATTCATTTCCAAAAGTATAAGCAAACATCCGACATTTATTTTTGTATAATACGGAGTCGAATATTACCGTTATTCATTTCCAAAATTAAGAGCAAACATCTGACATTTATTCTAGCAGCTTACGGAGCCGATAGTTACCGCTGTTCATTTTCAAAACTGAAGGCAAACATCCGGCTTTTTTGGTGGCCACGCGGCCCGGCGTGCGTTTTTGGTGACGCCGGTCGCAAATTAACCATTCGCGAAATCGTGATTCGATTCGCGAAAAGACTCCGCTAAATCGCTACACTCGGCAGGGGCTACGTCGTCCTTTCACCAGGTCTCGTTACAAAACCAAAATCTCGTGTGAGTTCTTGCGTTACCTATCGTTAATTTTAACGAAACATCGTTAATTTGCGTTAGGGATCGTTACTCATCGTTACTCATCGTTACTCATCGTTACTACAAACGTTAATTTTCCCGATCGTTACTTTGCGTTACTAACGATTCAGGTGAAACCGCTTGCGTTAATGAAACGTTACTGTTGATTAACGCAAAGTTTCTTTTGGTATATACTGTAGATTCATCGATCACTCTTGCTGTACACCAAAATACAGGTGCATGCTTAAATTATTTCAATGGCAATTTTACTGTCAAAATAAAGCACACAAAAATGCAAAACTAGTACTACTGTAGTACTTTACCAAAGCAATATCATAATTGTGCTGTACAATTCACATACACTGAAGTATGGACATCATAGTTCATAAAAATAGCACACAAAGCGACAAAACTAAGCAACTTCTATTTCTCTTCCACATAAAAAAAAAAAAAAAACTCAGTCAACATCTACAAGAAGTTCAGCTGTACGAGTGATTGTTGCCATTACAATTTGCATGAGACAACTACCTGGATGCCACTATTTCCCAAATCATGTTGCAACAAACAGCACAAAGCAAATTGCTGCAATATACTGTAAAAGTGGAAATTTTCGCGGTGTTGAAATTTTCGCGCATTTCGCGCAACCAGAAACTAGCGCGAAAATAAAAACACGCGAATATTTTTGCTTGCCATACGTTCCTGTGCGTGATGTCTTGATTTCGCGGAATTAAAAACAAGCGAAACTCTTCTGACCCGGCCTAGCGGGAAAAATTAGTCGCGCGAAAATATCCACTTTTACAGTAACATACTCTACAAGCAATGCTCTTGAAGGTACCGGTACATAAACACTACTGTAAACATATTTTGAAACATGTCAAAATAGAATGATCATACCAGCATTCTAAGGGGTGCTCGGAGGTGCACTGAAATGTGCTACCAGTTTTAATCCAGATTAATCAGACAATGCATGTACTGCAAAATACTGTGGCCAAGCAGCCATTTGGAGTGAAATTCCAACTGTGTGAACCTTGTCAATTGTATACCCGGCGCCGTAATATCACTACAGGAGGTCTCCCCATTGTCTATTTTCTGTCCATCCCAGATTATCTTGCTGTCAACCTTAAGGCATTCTTTACAAGAAGAAGATGTGCTGGTTAAAATGTGTGAAAGGAAAAAAAAAAATAAGGTAAAAGGTTGAAGGCCAGTTGTATTTTGGTCACACATTCTACTTTCCAGACATGACATAAGCAAGAAATAATGTTATCAGTAAATCAGGCAGATACAAATGAATGAACACTGAGTTGCTTTGAAATATTTGAATGATAAGGGTAAGTGGTAAATTGTAGCCCACAATGTAGCAAAACTAACTATAACAATTTGCTGACTCAAACCTTCCAATGGTGAATCCAGTAATAAATGTTATCCGTTGATACAGATAGAGATAGTATAAAAAA
This sequence comes from Diadema setosum, assembly GCF_964275005.1. Taxonomy (NCBI): domain Eukaryota; kingdom Metazoa; phylum Echinodermata; class Echinoidea; order Diadematoida; family Diadematidae; genus Diadema; species Diadema setosum. The sequence goes on from NC_092688.1 coordinate 14,487,299, forward strand.
ACAAACAAACATAATTTTGTGTTCGGGGGGGGGGGGGGGGGGGGGGATCTGTGGTTAAGATCAGAAGACTTTTTTTAAATATATATGAATAACATACCAAACACTTATACAGTAGCAGAATATGACTGCATAAGGAAAAAGAGCTATCTCAGAATGCCGACTGCTGCAATCACTTTACTCTAAATTCAGAATTGCACAGTAACATGAGTTCTTGTTTGCAGCTGGCCATTTTTACAATCAGTGGTGTAAAATGCAGTATTGGTACTAATTGGTGTATAACTTTCTTATACACTGACAGATATGCATTATTTTTTCTCATAAACTTACCACCCACAGTGTCTACCTTGGGTACCTTAATGAACTTTCCTCTCTTTTTCTTTCAGATGTGGCAGGCACTTACATGCTTGAAATCCAACACTTTTGGTGTACTCACTCTGACATAGTATTTTTGTCAGAGCTAGCATATTAAATTGTTTATTCCTTTTCATTATTTTTGTTGCTGTTGTGATAGACAGGTATCCAACTTTAAGAACTATTATGTTTACCAGGTTCTGCTTTGTCTTCTTTAAATACTGAAATTGTCCAAACTTTATGTTTCGGAGGTGACATTTTCCGTTAACAATTAACCCCTCTTTTGAGTTAGCTCTTGTTCACAATTATAAAATTCAACTTTGCTAATTTGCATCAAAACAGAATAGTAATCAATCTGACTTAACTTTGATCCAAAGATTATTTAATTCAAATAACTTATCATTTTTTGGTGAGCGTTTAGAAATTTATGTAACTTTTCCGTTAACATTTCTGTCACCTCCGAGACAACAGATTTATGTATTTAATTTTTTTATTCTTGACATCAGTTATACATTACATTTGCAAAAATGTAACATATCCCCTCACATTATCTCTGAAGGAAGGTAGTAGAAATATAGCCTGTTGTTTTCATTTCGGAGCAATTTACAATTTTCCGTTAACACTTGTCACCTCCGAAACAATTGTCACCTCCGAAACAACAGGCATATTATATTTGATAATTTCTCGAAGGCAAAGCAATTTTGTTTGATTCTGTCCAATTGACAGGAATCTCTTTTGGATGACAATAGTAATATGGCAACAGGAAGTGAGAATTTTCTAGGGATTAATAAAAGATTCAATAAAAACTAAAAATTACTGTTTCGGAGGTGACAAAACACTGTTAACAAGATTTTTTGTTCATTTCTGTTGAAAAGAAACCATATCATGTACACCAATGGTATCATTTATTTTAGTAACATAAGTCTCAAAGTGGAGAAATCAACTACCACACTCTCACTCTTTTTTTTATTACTAGACTGTACGTTTTAGGGCAAATTTACATTTTTTCACTTTTTTTAACAATGAGAATGCACAAAATACACCCATCTGTTGTATATATAATGTTGTAATCAAGATCATTTCTCCTGCTTTAGTTAAGTAAACATATAGATGCTTTCATCTTAGAAGCTTGATTTCCAACAAGCAATTTAGTTGTGAAGATTTACCAATCACAGCTTTCCTTGTAGGTTGCTTTTTCTTGTGTTTCGGAGGTGACATTGTTTGTTAACACCATATTGTTATGTGATAGTGAAAGGCAAGACTTCAGTTCCTTTTCACTATCTATTAACTTTTTCTAATACATTTAATATCTACAAAATCATCACAACTGAAGTGACTTTTGTATACATAGCTCACCAGAATTCCCTTGATACCAAAGTAATACATGTGGCAGTTCATGCATGCCATAGTCCACAATCTTTAACAAAAAATAATGTAAAAAAAATCATCAAATAATCAAACTCCACAAAAAGGCCACATGCCTATAGCTGGTGCACAACTTGTTCTTGAATTCATAGTTGTTGTTTTTCCATGTACAATGTGGTAATCATAAACAAAATTATGTGATTTTTTTTTAATATGACAATAATTATTACATATTTCCAAGTTGAACCAACTGTTTATGACATTGTATTTTTTAAGATTATTGAAGTTATGTGACAACTAAAGTGAACAGAGGATCAAGTCCCCAGGACTGGAAAGGGAAAGATAAAAAAAAAAACAAGATTTGTAGATCTATTTCAGTACTTTTGATGAGGTGTTTACCTTGTTTTGTTATTATGTTTTATCTTAGAATTTGGCTTCAAATACTGGAATTTCAAGGAAAAGAAAATGGTTTCTTAAAGGACAAGTCCACTTTCATATACATGTGGATTGAGTGAATGCAAATGTTCAACAGTAAAACATATCATTGAAAGTTTGGGGGAAATTGGACAATCCATTCAAAAGTTCTGGGTTTTTTAAGTATCTGCGCAATCACTGCTGGATGAGAAGACTACGACAGTGTATGATGTCACATGCATACAACGATATAAGGAAAATATAAGTGAATTTCACAAAACTTTACTTTTTGAAAAAAGTGCACATTTCTTCAACTTGCTTCTGATGTATTTTAGGGCAATATTATTCACCCTGCCTTCCAAAAGAGAGAAGTCATGTGTTCTTTTGTTATGCAAGAAAAGTGAAAATACAGAACGTTGAATTTTCTTGATACTTTCTCTATATCCTTGTACACATGTGACATCACAAGCTATGAAGTCTTCTCATTCAGCTTTGACTGAGCAGAAACTTTAAAAATCCATAACTCTGAAACGGATTGCCTTACTTTCCTCAAACTCTCACTGATGTGTTTTACTAATATTGCTATATTTACTCAACCCTCATGTCTATTGAGGTGAACTTGTCCTTTTCCAGTTTCTGTCCCTTATAAGTTTATTTGAGACCAGTTTGTGTTCAGGACCTTCTGTGAAGTTGATGGGGAAAATTACTGAACAAAAACAAATTTTCCCCTCAAGTTCACAACTCATTATGCATTATGTTGCTCTCTTCAGCTGGGAAACACAAAATGTTGTCTTAACCAACTGTAAAAACCTTTTAAAGATTAGTATGAATTACAATCTCAAACAAAATATGAGCTGGTATCCTTTATCATGAAAGAGAATAACCAAACGAAATAACAAGTAAGAACTTAAAGAAAGAGCTTATATTTGAAAATTAAAGCCATGAGGAAAGACATGAATGTTCACTAAATAGTTAACATCTGAGAAGTTGGGTTGTCTCTGTGTTGTGTCACCTCAAAAACAATAAAATGTTTTTTCTTATCATATACTTTTTACTCTCAAAAGTGACTGTTAAATATGCATGATTTGCAGGTAATTTTCAATCAATTCATTATGATATGTAAAATATATTTTAGTAATGTCAACAGTTTAAATGAATCTGGTGTATAGAAAATTTATCCCAGATGAACCAAACACCTTTCACCAGTATTATAACATTTATATGGTGGCTATCAAGGATGATGAAGAATTCATGAACATCCTTGAATTAATCTATTTATAAAACTATGTGCAAACAAAAACATACACAAGTCAAATAAGAATTTTTGCTTTTGGTATTCATACCGTATGTCCCCGCCAAAAAATTACAGTGGTACCCTCCGCAACAATAACTTTAAAGATAGTGAATCAATCTAAAATACAATGTAAGGGATTGAAACTATAACTCATTGCCCACGCCTTACAGAAAACCCCATTCAATTTGCTTCAGAGGTCAAAGAGAATTGAGGATTTTTGTAGAGCATGTGAGGAATCCCTTCCCTCCAAGTTCTGCATGTGTTTACACATTAATATGCAGTTCCAAGAGCATCCAAGTGCTGAACTTGGAAGAATCAGACTCCTGACATCCTTTATGACAATCCACATTTCTTTGAGATCACTTAACCAAACTGACTGGGGCTTTCTGCAAAATAGAGCTAAGATGTTATAATTTAAGACCCCAAAGTAGAATTTAGTTGATTTAATCATATTGGGTGCTATCAATGCAAAAGTCTAATTGTAAATTTTTTTTGGGGGGACATACTATATGAATACATGAACACAATGTTAACATTGAATGTCACCTCCGAAACAAAGTTATTCTTCCCTGGTGTTGTGGAATAAAATATTCTGAGAGTAAAGAAACATTACTGAAATGATCTTACACCCTCATTTCAATTTAAGGTAGAAAATGGAATGCCATATTTCTTCAGCTTACAATATCTAGCTTATGTCCATCATATTCTTACTGTAAATTTATATTTTATCACAATGTTAACATTGAATGTCACCTCCGAAACGAAGTGATTCTTCCCTGGTGTTGTGGAATAAAATGTTCAGAGAGCAAAGAAACATTACTAAAATGATCTCACACCCTCATCTCAAGTTAAGGTAGAAAATGGAATGCCATGTTTCTTCAGATTACAATATTTAGCTTACATCCTTCGTCCAAATGGAAGGCAAACTACTGGTACCCATGCTAATTCATGAAGTGTAAAAAAAACACTTGTTCTGTGTGGTTTATCTGCTTGAAACAGGAGTTAATTTCTTGTTCTTGAGTTATAATTATTAAAAACATTGATAAAAAGAAGAAGTTTTTGTGTTATTGTCACTTATTCTCAAAATAAGTGAGTGTTAATATTAATGTCACCTCCGAAACATTCTAATATGTTAACTGTCACCTCCGAAACATCCATGTGTGAAAAATCCAAGTTTTAAAGAAATGATTGGAATTTCATTTAACCTATATAGGAAGGTAGCCCTTCTTAAAGACTTGTTATAGTAAGAGTTTGACCTGGCCTGCCCTCCAATAAATAGTTAAAATCTTAAAAATTACATGTCAATTGGTATTTTTTAGCAAAAATTTATAAATCTCATGTATTTTTTTTGAATTCACTTTATATTCAACCCCCAATTAGTTTTGATTCACAAACTATATATTGTTGTTAACCATATCAACTTTGCATGGTGAAGTTTGACTACAGAGTTTTGTCAATATGGTGCAATTCATGAAAGCAAAATTTTGCTTAAATTTACTTCAGGTGCCAGGGTTTTCCTTAAATTACACCAATAACCCTTCAGCTTTAAGGTCTGAAATGTTATTTTTTCAAAAATTTGAATACTTTCAAACAGGAATCAAACAGAATAATGAAAAAATATTTTGTTTGAAATTTTGACCCTCCGAGTACAAAAGTTACACCACTGATCGTAAAAAAGGCCAGCTACAATAAAATTCATTGCAAGGATATATGGGCCATTCTCCATTTTTCTAGCTCAAACATTTCTGGCAATATCATTGTCAAAGTCACATTTGAATACGTTTAGACGAGGCAATGGAAACACACTGTGAAATTCGTCCATCATTTATCAATGATTAAGACCTTGTTGATGTAGACTGGCATTATTAAGGTGATTAATAAGTTATAAAACTAAGTTGTTCCATGGTCAAGTTAAATTAAGATTAAAAAACTGGAAATAGCTCACACTTTCTCACCCTATGTAAGGTGTTTTTACTCTGCACATTCTTGTAAATGACAAAGAAATATGATGTCATATCACTACCATTTTGCTAGAGTACAACTTTAGGGCAAAGCATCTCTTGAACTTCTTTTCAAGTTTTCCATCCATTCAAAAGAAGTTTGGCGTACATGTTCAGCGCAATGCAAAGTGTGTTGCCATGGTAACAGCACTTATGGCCCTCAAAATTATGTAAAGGCTTTGGGAACAACTTTCTTCCCCAGTTTTTAAGCCATTCAAACAATATTTGGCACACATGTTGAGTTTAAGGTAAAGTTATGCAAAACATACATTTCTAAATTGTAGTGGAAAGAATGTTTCTATTGTCACAGAACATTGTAATGGCCCAAACAAAACAGGGAAAAAGCTTGTGGATCTTTTTTTCCCTCTCCAGTTTTGCAGCGATTCAGTGAGATTGAGTGAGCTATAATGTATTTCCTGTCACATGCATACATGTACTGTAGCTACATTGTATACCACGTAGAAAATTCTCCACTGATCTGGTCAGCCTGTATGTACTATATCTATGTCATATAGAATGTTCTCCATTAATCTGGTACATACACATTAAAACAACCATGCATACAGCCTTGATACATGTACATAACTACTTGTGTGTACATTTGTGACACAGCCTCATATAGTAACATTACAACTTTCACTTTGGAGTGCATGATCACCACATAAAAACTCCAACTACGCAGTGGCACATATGGATGAAATGTAAATCACATAGAGAGGGTCTCTTCACAGCATTTTTTTTTTTTTTTTTGGGGGGGGGGGGTCAGACTCAATCAGTAATATGATCATGGAGTACATCACACAAAATCCAATGTTCTTTGCATATAATGTAGCTGCGCAAGCAGTTACTACAGTACGCCACAAACCCACACCACATTAGACTATTATCATCTCACACTTGGTCCACTTGTCTTTGGGACTCGCCCTCCACCACTGGCCATTAGCTGTTCTACAGCCTGCCCAAGATCTAGAAATTGTTTCTAGACTACAATTTCCGTACAAATGTCCAAGAACAAACGATCAATCTAAGTTACCGCAGGCCTCATTTAGGCCCTATTCTTTTTCATCTGTATCTATAGTGCTATACACCTGCCCTAGTTACGCAATTTCCACGGCACTAGACCCTTCATCAATAATAATGAACATGCGTAGAGAAGCCCTTTCTTTCCCGAACTCCTCTCCTAATAATGTTCAGGAGAGGAGTTCCTCCTAAACAATTGCTTAGGAGGAGAACCGTCAAAGATTAAAAACAAAATGTCATTAAACTCCTCCAGACAGAGTTTGTTTGTTTGTTTGTTTGTTTTTTGTCTAGGATCTGGATCCCTACTGCTTCTTATCTAACACTCGTAGCTATGGATCTCGAATAGCTCCAACGGTTAGACAAGTTCTAAATTCTCTATACATGTAGGTCCACACCTATTAGGGTCTAAGAGCCCTAACGTTAGATCTAGACCATTAAAAGGTCCAAGCCCACGGCAGGCTAGGCTAGCACAGTTGAAATCTAGATCCAGCAATATACTCTAACTCTAGATTCTAGTACCAAGGTAGGCCTAGAGATGTCTAGGCCTAATCTATGCGGCGTGACAGTTTTCTTGGTATATAGGCCTAGATCTACACGGCCTGTGTCTAGGCCTAGGCCTACTAGTAGTTCTAGCTGTAGGCCCTAGATCTAATAAGTCTAGACTTTAACACGTTAGGCTCTACACTCTGCCCTACTGCACTTAACTGGACGTAGTGATCGTGTCCAGCTCCATACAAATTTGTAGGTTCTCTGTCTAAACGTTGAATATAGGTCAAGATAATTTTTTACACGTTGATAAGAAAAATGATGATATTGATATTGAAAGTCTAACCCATTAGGATGTAATTTATTAGCTGAATGTCTAGATCTCTAGAAATCTATACTAGCCTATAGTATCTAGCACTAGTGTAGTAGTCTTGTAAAATGTAGGCCTAGTCGTAGCACACTAGTACAGATGTATGTCTATAAAATCGACTAGATCTAGACTCTAACGTTAGTAAGTTTTGTTAGAACACTCTAGATCTAACGAGGCCTAGAACCACTAGAGTTTACTCTGCCCATACAATGTGTGTACCTAGGCTAGATATGGGTCCACAGTAACCATTACCGGTAGTATTAATAGCCATAGGTGTAAGGGCTAGGCTATGCATACAGTAGAACCTTGTTCTTAGAAAAAAGCCACCTTCGTTGCAACTAATTAGTCCGCGCCCTCTCTCCCCGCTGCACTATACCACCCGGTCCGGCAGCGTATTGATCCAGATCCAGATCCAGTTCTGGGGTAGACAAACTTTTACCCCACCTCACACAGACTGTTTAATCTGCCCTCGGTCAAACTCTATACATGGGACTACGTATGGACAAAATGGCTGCGATGGACACGACAAGCCCATATTCGTGGTAGAATTACTCACGATTGCATCCTAAGTCGTAGAAATCCCTCCCCATCTCATCTTCGTCATCATGTTGAGATAGATCGGTAAGCAAATGTGGAATGAAGGAATCATATCCACTCAAATCTGATCAGTATTTCTTCTACCGCCTTGCTCCACTGAAAGTTTTCGATCATCATTGCAAAGAATCTCGCCGATCCTGTGATAAATTTTGAACATGTTGAAAGTTCTGCGATGGGCTGCGATAGCTAAAAAATCACCGGTTATCGTATCGCAGCCATCCTCACACTGTGCGATTTCTCGTCGTGCGACATCGCAAAGGGTATATCGCAGTAAAAATCGCACAGTGTGAGTCCGCCCTAAGTCATAAGACTCCCCTGTAGAATGGAAGTCTGCATTTTTTTTTCCTTCAAATTAAATGGTTAATTTAATGAAAGAATACTATGTGCATGTTCCAAATGCCAGAGAAGCATCTAAATGGGTGTGGGCAGTGTTTTCTATCTTTAGGCCAATTATACATTTTGTATGTCATTTAAGATGCCTGTAGGATCCATATTAGATGATAAATACAGACACTCTTGGAGTATTGCTAATACTGTACTTTATTTGATTTGTTGACTTGTACGTTAAACAAGTAATTTTTCCAGTTTAGAGCTTTTCTTGAAGTTCCATGCACACACTGATCATGAAACATGTACACAAACACAAAGTTTGCGTTTTGTCTTCCCATTTCCTTGTGTAATGTCTACCATTGTTGAATAAGAAGTGATCATTCATGAATATTAAATTATTACATGACAGTGATTGCTTTATGAAAAGTCAACAACCAGCTACAGGAAGAAATTAATCTTCTTTGGACCACAGTCTTGAAATACCATTGACATTATGTGCAGAATATAAGCTGATGGTACTTTGAGAGTTTATACTTGTAAGTCTGTCTACAAGTGCAAAAGAACTGCAGAAACTTCCAGACACCAGACTAGGAAATACTGGTACAGAACTGTATGTGCTGTTGGATGCGCTTACTTATACTACATGTGTATCCAGTTCGGAGACCTGATGATCAATAATAGAATGCTGATCATGTGACGGGCCTTGTGTTCAGCAGGAAACCTGAGATGGGAGTTTACTTCTTGAATTACCAGCTGGGAAATTTTAGTGAGTTTTAAAGCACATCATTGTACCATGCACCCTCTGTCCGGAAGGTGAGAGATGAATGTTTTGTTGGTTTCTTAAAAGCCCTCCTGGTTATTACCAGATTGTAGTCTTTAGTGTGGTGTGTGGTCACCTACAACTGTATAAAGGGATGTGTAGTGTGAGTCAAAATTTGACCCCAGAATACTTGTGCGGTTTGTTAGCAAGGAGATATTGGAGGTACACCTAATTGTATTCTGTAAACTCCCCATGTTATTGTATCTGTCTGCTGATAAAAGAGGACTTCCAGTCAGTGTATGTAGAATGAACTGGTTGACTCAGCGAGGTCAGTGGATATGTGGCACAATAAGGGATCAAATGTGAGGATTGGAGTAGGACCGTAAATACTGGATGGTCAGTGTGCATGTATTATGAAGTTAGGGGAACTCATCGCTGTTTTTTTCTTACTATGCCATAGTTTACAGCAAGTATGTCTCGATACCCTTCATACAATTGTACCATTCAAGGACCAAAATTCCAACTACTCGATTTCTGATACAAAAGAAAAGAAATTAACACCTTTAGCATTGCTACCATACGACATAAAATCCAGTAAATTGTCCTAATGCATGTTTTTTTTTTCTTTAATACTATTTGCTTCTTCTTTTTTTTTTTTTTACTGCAAAAGCTGTATGTGGGCTTTAAACACCAGTAGACTTTGCTCGAATTCCCATGAAATCAATTCTATTTGAAGAGATTTGAATTCTAGTTATAAAACAGTTTACAAAATGTCTGCCTGTGCATTTATACTTGTAAGTACATGTACTTGAGGGCGCAACATGTCTGTACTGAAGTTCCTAGTGGGGCTTATGTTTTTGTAATAACCCTTTAAGAGGTACTGTTTACCATTGGGAGCAGTGATGTAAAAGATGTTCGAGATATCACATTTGATGCATAATGTTGTAGGTCAGTTGTATCGCAAAACATCCTACCATATTAAAATTTTGCAATAAAGCCTAAAATATGAGGAGATATCACTATTTTTCTCACTAAACCATAACTGTAGACAGTTTACATCTGTAGTTTAGAAACATTTTTAATTATAACTATTGTTCACATTCAGGATATTTAACAATACTCAGCATTGATTATATTGGTTCAAATTTTACATTGGTTGTTTCTATCCCTACCTCACATTTTAGAACTATTAAGAAGCACTAAAGCTGGGTTTTTGTTTCATCTGCAGATTATGCCTTTAAGCTACCTGACTGAAGTGATGATATAGACATGTGTGCATATCACACACACACACACACACACACACACACACACTCGCTCAATAAAGATGTGGCTGTAAGTGTGAGCATGTCAGACACCCAGTGCTATGGAGAACAAGCGCAGTGGGTACATTGTACTTGCTTTCGATTTAATAGCTTTCTCCTTGATGGAGATGTTGACGATCCATCAATTAGCAAGAGTGCTGTGTTCCTGTCGTAGGAAATTGCCAAAATATTGATTTCTTTTTCTCTCTCCCACCAACTCGTATAGGATCAGATGGAAGTCTCATCTTTACCTGTTCCTATCTCTCTTGAGGGAGAGATGAGCGCAGCTTGAAATCTAAACTGATATGTGATATTTTGTTAGCATTGTAATGCATTGAGATATTATTGAGATATCTATTTATCCCATTGTTCCAAATTTGGGGAAAAGAAATCGCTATCTGATTTTGATGTGACAGTTCTCAGCTGCATACGCTGGTATTGTCATGTCTGTTTATGTTGCTATTCCATTTACACCAGTACAAATGTATTTCATATAGATATATATATATTTTTTTTTTCATCTCGTTTCCAAAAATGCAATAAAGAAAAGGATTAGCTGAGTATTACAATCAAACATTACAATGTTATTTGATTTAAAACAAAGATTGGAGATACAAAATCAATTGTATTGTCAGCAGTGTCATGTAAAATGCAAGAATGGAAGCATGACCAAATGATGTACAATTTTACAAAGGCTGTGTGAAGGAAGACCGCTTAAAATAGAAAATTGCGCAATGTGAACATCTCATCTTCACTTTCACATCAGCAGTGTGAGGGAGGCCTCACCACATCACACCTTTATCTCCTCAAGAGCATTCCAGCCCAGTTATGCCATCTCACTGTCGCCCTCTCCCTCTCTTTTCCCTTTCCCAATCCAGCTACAAATCTAATTTGCCTGTTGGGTTTGATTGACGTGCAACAACATGTCTGGTCGCATGTGTCTGTGCATAATTGCAATGTGGCCACGGAGACATGATGCTACTCCCCCCACGGGCAGGGAGATAGTAGTCTCACTGAACTTGACCCTTGGCCCCATCAACCTCGAATATATCACGGGACCAGTTATTGAAGGGAGGCCTCCGAGATTATACTAATTGATAGAAATAGACTATTCAATATTGCCATAAATTGTTGGAATTAAACCGATGGAAATTTGATTGAACTCTGATGGCGCCCTGCTAGATTATCCTGCAGCATCGGTTGTCTCATGTTGGTTATTTGATGTAGAAGATAACAGTCTGCGTGAAAAGACTAGCTGACCATGCGTGGGCAGGGTGCAGAGTATGCACATGAACTCTAATCTCCCTCGGTCGTGTGACGAAGTGTGCTTATGCTTGGCACCAGGGGAGAAGAAGATGGTATGTTCGATGCGAGAGACATTCATGTATGCGCATGGAAGCACTCGCACCAGAGCTCGGCTTACCCTGACAAGTCTCATGTTGGTTGCTGGGTCAGTTGTACATCAGCACTCAACATTTGTAGGGTCTAATTCACACTTTTCATCATGGTGAGACTAACTTTAAAAAAAAAAGAAAATGTTTGATTGCTTTCCTAAAGAAGACCCAATCCAAATCTATTTGTATTTCTGCATGTACAGCTTTACTTCCCTTTTCAGTGATATTTATGTTTCAAGGCATGGTTTGATGTCCACAGATATTTCTTTGTTCAAATGGTAAAATTACTTTTTGTTTTGAAAGAGGAGTAAAAAGAATTTTGTTCTTTGCGTCATACATTGCAATGTTGTAAGCAAAAAAAAAAAAAAAAAAAAGAAGAATATGTAATTTTAATAACTCTAATCATCAGTTGCAACAAGACGAAAGTAACACTTTCAATTTCTAATCAAACTGTGAGTACCACAGTGGCTTTATTGCTGGCACTCTTTGATGCATTTTGTATGTTGTGAGTCTTCTGTGGTGTTTCCTTGTCAAGTTGAATTCACAGCAGAGTTTGCGAAAGATTTCAGAAGAGCTCTTCTCTGTGGAGCCAGCCATTTTGTCCTCTGATTTGCATCTTGGAGAATTCTCCGTTCCATCCAGCCTGTTACAGAACTCTTGGGATCGTGAATAGTGTCGTTTCTGCCATTGCCGCCACTGCTGAGTGGGTGCGGAAAGTCATTAGTGAACTGCCATCCATTCTGAAAAGCAGGTTAATTACCTCTGATCCAGCAGAACCGTAAGAGGCTGGAGTGATCAAGGGGGGCTTGTACAGGTAGTCTTTCTTCAGGTGTTTTTTTGTTCTATGTCTCCCATTCATCTTCTATCTGTTTCATGTCTGGAGTCCTTTGATCTGATCATTTCTGTTTTCTCTGTTATACCATGGATTATTTTTGATGCTGTCAGCACTTTTAGTACTACTCCTCAATATTATCTCCCTCCTGAAGATTTTCTCTGTCCATCTAAAAGTCATCTGAATGTTCTTCCTCTGACATACTGCCCCCCCCAAAAAAAAACATAAAAAATAGAGAATTATACAAATAACTCTCATCATAATTAAGCCCTTGGGACCAGCCATGTTTGTTAATTCTATCAAAATTTTGTTGTAGCCACCGTAAAGTAAAAAAAAAAAATATTTAGAGGATAATTTTGGGACCTGAATTTTTACTTCATTGTAACGAGAATTTTGTTGTATCCATGTTTGTTTGATAGGAGTGCACTGTTATTTACTTGAGAGAAAAAAAGATGATGAGAGATGTTTGTATAATCTTTGTGGTCTGTTGTGGAAACAAACATATAAGCAAACAATGCATCAGGGTCAAGTACCGTAGATAGAATATGAGTGCGGACAGACCTTGCAAGACCAACCTTCATGATGGCAGCCAGGCTGATTCATGCCTGCATTCTTGGAAGGTTAGCATTCCCAAGCCGTGCTGGAGAGACCTTGACAGTCCCAAGATACACTGTAGCCTGTGAGCTTGTGTTGCCTCATCTGCGCTGCGAAGGATCTTAAACACACCATGGAGCTACTAACAAATTTTGTCTGTAGCTCCATGAACACACCTTCCATAGACCTTTCATATACTACTGTATACGCCATATATTTCGCGAGTCTAAATTTTCGCGAATCAGGAATTTCTGACGATTTCACGAGTGGTTAAATTTGCGATCATGGAGTCCTGTACAGAACAGAGAAGTGTACACGCGTACGTTGTAACATTCACATCGGGATCAGAGTCAATGTTTTCGCGTGTCTTTAATTTCGCGAATAGCAACTGACTCGCGAAAATAAAAACCTCGCGAAATATTCGGCGTATACAGTATCCTGGGACTTCTCATTACCTGAGTGATAGCTATTAGTATAATTTATTCAAATTTATGCCTATTTCCAGCATGAAGGATTCCATATAATTTCAAACTTTGCTCGACATTTTCCCTTGCCATGTCTGTTATCAGAAGCAGTAGATAGATTGATGCACGGTCTGTGCCTAACTTGCAAGAATAGAACTTGCAAGAACATTTTCTCACTGTAATGCAAGAACTTGCCAAAACATTTTCTCACTGAAAGGCAATAATTATTTCAAATCTGGCTTTCATGTGTCTTCTCACCATTGGAATTTGATTATGACTATTAATACTCCTGTGACTGTATTTTCTCAAAGAAGAGTACAGGGCCTGCAGAATGCTGCAGTTAGTTACACTAGAACATTGCATTATAATATCTTCCACTTCTCTGCTCAGGTCATTTTATAGTTGTCTGATTAATTAAAAATGTGGCATTTCACATTCTAGACTGTCAAGACAGGTGCCCTGAAATCATGTTTGCTGGACAGTCTGTTTTGCTTGCCACAGCAAGGTAGACTTTTTCAAATGCATGAAATTGTCTACTGCAGCATTTACACAGTAACATTTTGTAGTGCTGATTAGGGTGCAATGAGGATACAATGTATTTTTAATCAAGTTTAAAATGTGTGTGAACCGTGATGGTAAAGTATTGATCGAGTCTGCTTCATTGAGACATTTGAAGCATTTCTAGGGTACAAAGCTTCTTGCAATGGTATCAGTGCTCACCGTGTAGTTAATTGCTGTAGATAGCATCACCCTGTTCACGCATGTTGAACAGAAGTTTGAGCAAGGCTGAGCTATGTCAGTGCTTATCCACTGGCACATGACTTTCCCATGCATGGGCATATGCTTGTTTAGTAAAGAATTATCCCTCATATAGGCACAAACATATGTGTTAAGTCACTGTGTATACATTCGAGACCATTCATGTCAAACTATTGATTACCGAGTCAGAAATACAAGCTAAGCATTGTAGGCATGTTTCAATACGATATCTTCACTTGACATCTCTCTCTGTATATTCCTTATGGAGTACAGTAAACAACAGGCATAGGCTTGCTTTGCATATATGTAATGCTCAGTTGGATTTGAAAGGGAAAGGAGATTTTTGGGCGTCATTCCCTTGAGTGTCTGAGGGAGCATTCTTTATCTAGTCTAATCTGCGCTGTGATCCTCTTTCTGACAATGGAATCTGTCAAGGAAGTCTGACAGTTATCATCATGAGTGAGATCTATAGAAGGAGAGGAGAGAAGTATGTATTGGTGTGGGGGGGGGGTGGCTGGGGCTGGGGTAGATGCAGGAGTGTGACAGAGGGGGATAGAGAAAAGAGATCAGTATGTTCTACGAGAGTGAGATAGGGAGAGAAGGGGGAGGGTGGGGTTAGGGTGAACGTTCAGTGGTGTTATGCTTCATTGCAGTGCAATCGGCTATGTGGCTGACGTCTCCCTCCTTCTGTCTGGCTCGGGGGAGCGAGTGAGCCTCCTTGCAGCAGCGAGCGCCCGCCCGTCACTCGGAATGTCGGTCGGAGGACCGCGATAATGATGCCCATGATGGATGGTGCTCGTCGTGTCTGAAAGATGCGGTGGCCGCGGTCGAGTGGCTGGTCCAAATCATCTCATGGGAAACTGGCTGCTGTGCTCGCTGTGTGGAGCAATGACGCGGGACGCAGCATGGACAGGTAAACCAGATGTAAGTGTGTGGGAGGGACTGTTGCTCGGAAAAGCGTAGCGATGGTGTGCAAAAATGTCGAGGAAATCGTAATCCCAAGAGACTTGTTGATGATCACATTTACTACGGAGGAATGCCACGCAAGGATAAGTAAAAAAAAAGTGTGATGACTTGTCTGTATTGAATTTTGGAACGATGTCATTCCACATCGTGAGAATGGGTGTTGTTAGTGGGTCTGTGCATTCATTCGATATCATACAAGTACATCCCATTTGTGGGGATCATTCTTGCCGTCATTTTGTGGTGACTTACAGAACTGTACCTTGAATGGGGCTTCGACTCTCAGAGTTGCAAGTTTCGTGTAGAATGTTTACCGCAAGAATTCACAGAATTAAGAGTGCACCTTTCTGATGTTTGTAGGTCAAACTGTCTCGCGTAGGAGTAGAAACTTTACCTCTCTGACGAGGCAGAAAACGGAAGGAGACTCTGCAATCCAGAGTGTGCGTCACTTTGGTTAGACACCCTTGGCTTGCTATGCATTCCTTCTAGAGATGATCATTGCCAGTGGAATTATTTATGCAACTAGGAGATGCGTAATCTTATTGAAGATGCAAATGTGGAAAATGTAAAGGCGTGTGTGGTGAACCAGATAGAGAGAGAGGAAGAAGGGTGAAGAAAATTGAATTTTCTCAGTGTACATGGTATGTTACAGTGTGCCCTTGGCCTTGCTGTTGTATTCCTGTGTGTGATGACTTGGGGATGGGGGGTGGGGGAGGGAGAGTATGAATCGCTCATTTAGAATCATAGCCTAGTCTCAGTGCCAGATGTTTGGTCACATTTGCCTGCAAGTGTGGCTGGTATGTGTTCAGGTAAGTGTTCACATTTGGCAGTCATATTTCTAGGGTGTATTTTTTTTATTTTTTATTTTTTAAGAATAGGGAGAGCAAAAAAAAAAAAATAATTTAATACACTGTAGGCCTACATTGTATTCAGAGGAATATCATCTCCTGCCATGATTCCAGTTTAATTATTTGACATATTTTTTTTTCTTTTTAAGGAGCAGTCATAATTAGGAGCAGCATATCATCTATCAATCTATTCAGCTGCTAATAAGAAAGATGTTGGTTGCACAGAGCAATGGCAGGATACCCTGTTGATTGCCCCTATGTCGACCTCATGGTATTCAGATAGGGTTGCAGCAAGGTGAACATTTGGAATTCCTAGTTCATCATCACTGAGTGCATTTAATGCAAAGCAAAGGAGAAATGTTTTCTTTTTTTTTTAAACCGCCTAACCATTCAATTAACCCTTGCAGTAACCCTAACCCTATTAAATTATTATCATTGCCTTTATTATCGTTACTACATGTGTGTTATACATTATCTGCATCACTGTACACTGTAATTGAAATACCCACATGTCAGATTTTAACGTAGAAAAGTTTCCCAACCTTCTCGAGCAGCATCACCATAGATTCATGTCATGTGAGGAGACCGTATACTTTTCAGCCCCACCACACATTGTATTTATATACATGCATCAGCTGTGTAACCACAGCTGTTATGAGTGATAACAAGGGTGGTTGTAAGTGAGCAACAGCATAATGCTGTATTTAAAAGCCACTGTCATCGAGGCATTTTCCAAGACGTTTCCAAGACAAAACACATGAAAACTGAGGAGCTCCAAAAGAAACCATGGTTACGAAAGTTTATGTGCTTTGCGGCAGCACTCCTACCTTTCTTATTATTCGTAAGGAACAAAAGGCGTCCACAACCTAGAAACAGAAATTCAAAAGTGCCCTCGCTCTCCCGTTTATCCAATTTCTGAAGATGCGCCACAGACTAGGCCTCTAATGAGTTGATCCATAAAACATCTGTATGCCGTCACCTTATCACCTCCTGTTTCTAGCCATGCAGGCATGTTGTGTCTTTTCTGTACAACATCCCTTGGCCTTGTTTCTTTGTGTTGCTGGTTAGATAGTAGTGTGTGGATGAATTCTGAAAAAAAACCCCACCCAACAACAAGTATCAACAATGGCAACAACAATATGTGTTCATGCTGTGGAAGAACACTTCTAGTAAATGTGTGAGTTTTATCAGGGAGGTCACCTCCCTGGTTTTATTCAGATTCTTCAATGATCTACATATTGCAATGAGATGTACACAAGGTTAATAGTCAGGGTGAGATTACCATATACTGACTCCTGGGATACGAATGTGCTGTATGAAGTCACCTTGGTTGGAATTCACCCACTTTTCTACTATATTGGGGATATTAAATATTTGTCATTCTGTCATTGCAGGTCTTGATCTCAAATTCAAATACTTGCATAATTGTCATTCAGTATAATATTGTGAAATACAATGTATTGCACTTAAAAAATACACAATGCTTGTAAATTGATAAGAATATATAATGTGTACTTATTTCTTGTTTTTCTGAACCTTAAAGCCTAAAAGCACAGTGAATATCTCTGTGATAGATTGTTGCGTTATGAGAAGTGTAGACTATTATTATTGTTATTATTATCATTAAAAAAGAAGATATACTATTGGTACAAGTTAGTGTAGACATGACTTTGCCATTGATGGAGGCACTGACTTCAAATGCACTGCATACTACACTTCAGTTTGAAGGTCAAGAGTTCATGCCTCGCTGTGGCACCCAGTTCTTTCAATTACCTTTGAAACCCATCTTCTGCATCTGTGTGCAGGGCATTATGAAGATATTTCTTTCAGTTGCCCAACTGGGCTCATGGGAAAAAGGACCTCATGCAACTGTATTTTAGATATAAGCAAATGCCCATATATTCATATTACATGCCCGACAATAAGTTCTACTTGCCCGCGGCAAGCCGGTATCCAATCCCTCATTAATATAATGCAATTGCCTTATTTTTCTGCATGGTGTCATGTGACGTACCATACATGTAACATGCTATGATATTGATGATGATGAAAACAACAGGGTGAAAGTGTACTACACTGTACACTGTGATGTCATTCATGGTATAGTGCACTATAACATAAGTGTTGCCATACATAGCACCCTCAAGCATCAACAAGTACCTGATAAGGAGGTAGCATGTGGATTATTGCCATTTGATAATTGCGGTGTACTTCACCACATGTGCATTAGAAGAGAAAGTGTGAGACTTAAGGGCTTTATACCAGAGAGCAAGCGAGTATTAAAGCTGTAATGGCAGGCTCGATCTCATCGTTTTGGTTGATGACAATTATCATAAAGTCACTTGAGCACCAAGACATAGTGAAAGGGCACAATGTTTAAACCAGCTGTCGAGTTAATAATCATCAGTACTGAGTGAATATTTATGTGGCTGTGGCGCTTAAACACAGTGAATGTACAAACTGTAAACATTTAACACAAATTCACAAAATGTTCACATTTCCAAATGTTCACTATCCATATCAAACACAGTGAGGAATTGATTTAAGTTTCTGATGAATATTTACAGTGTACCTACCAGCATACAGCGACATAGTGACAGCACCATTATTGTGTGCTTGAAAGTACAAAGGTAGATGCAGCTTAAAATGTTCTCCATGTTTGTCTTTACTTCAGCCTATTTGTGTTTGTATGCGTTGTTTACTCTATACGACCTGCCAGAATGGGTGTGTGCAGGGATGGCAAGTTAAAAAAAATTTTATGAATGAGATTTCCATGACTCGGAACCTCGGCGCGCAAATGTGTGCGTAAGCGAGGGTGTGGAGGGTTCCCCCCCCCCCCCCTTCCAAGGTAGGGAGCTTTTTCAATTTTTTGCTCTTAATGGTGCGATCAGGTGCATACTTTATTTTTTATACTATATACTATTTTACTTTACGTGTATACTATTTTTTACTTATTTTGAAAGACAAAAGGAAAATATACCTTCAATTGCAACAATAACTTTAGTCCTCTGAGCTATGCTCATTATTATAGGCTCAAGTTGTAGACTCCGCCCGATGCGTGAGAAAAAATGGGTGTCATGCGTGAGATCGTGAGACGGCCCCTAAATGCTTGAGTCTCACGCAGAATGCGTGAGACTTGGTTGCTCTGTGTGTGGAAAATATGATTTATCAGAAGAGATGACACATGTCATTGGATTAATTACCTAAAATATTGGAGGATCTTTGTGGCTTTATTTTGGGAATATCCATGGGGATAGTGAGTGAGGCTGCCCTTTCATTTTTCGTAATTTGCAGTGCAAGATTTAAAGCTTGATGCTTCATGTGGAAGACTGTCTTCAGAGGACAATGCTTTACAAAGAAAGAACAATAAAAGCAAACTAAAGTGCATGTAGTGTATTATGTATTCAGGGCTTCCTTGAAAAGCAGCTTTGCTGCATAGCAGCAGAATAGAATGTCCCAGTTAATAGCTGTAACTAAACAGTTGTGAAAAAATAAACAAGCGAGTATTAAAATAAATAGATAAAAAAAACATTTCTATAAGTACTATATGAAAATAGCTGTTGAGTTGGACTGTGCATGTGTAATTTACAACCTCTTCAACTGAAAATCTAGTGAATTGTGAAATCTCTCGGATCTGTTTGAACTGGCATAATGGTAGGCTGATATGCCTGAGTATGGGAATGTGATTCCCACTATTAAACCCTATCAGGGAGATCTGTTTGTAGCTCTGTGCTCATGTACTGAAGCATGCTTGGGAAAGGCATCATTCATTTTATGTAAATACATTATGTGTCAAATGTATCAAGAATGTTTCTACACATAGATTTTTCAGCTCCAGGAGATACACACTGTACAGTAGGTGTTAGAAGATTGTGTGACTGATCTTGTTTTCGTAGACCTAATTTAATCAGGAGGGTATTTTTTTTTGTATGTCATCCTCTATTATGTTTTCAGATCAAATTTCTGTTCTTGTAATTTTTTTTGACATCTTTGGAAAACAATGTAAAAAACTTAATTCTTTTTCTTTTTTTAGTGTGTGTGTTGTGGGGGGGGGGGGGGATACCATAGTTGCTTAAGTACTGTGTACTAGTGCAGTATTCTTCTTTTTTTTTGCGGGGGGGGGGGGGGGTCGGGGGTAGGGCTGATGAGGAGAAACTTTAGTGAAGGATTACAAGAGGCATGTAGTGAGAGAACATCAACTGTCATGTTTTGTTTATTGACTTTTCTTGTTTATTTCAGCTTTGTCTTCATGGACACTCATTCAGTGGCCAAAAGGTACAATGTGCACCCAGCTTGCTTAGCGAATTCCTCCCAGTAATTCACTATTTCCTCTTTTTGCATCTTTTTTTTTTTTATAATTCCTACCATCTCTTCAATTGTTGTCATTGGTTTTGTTTTTTGCCATCCCCATGTTAACACGTACCGCTCATGTCCAGCTCCCCGTTTGTGTCATGTTTTTTTTTTTTTCAAATTTGTGCGTAATATTTGCTTATCCTGATTCTTCTGCATAAAAAAAGGAATTTATTGTACATGTACAGTGTACTGTACATATCAAACCACAGTCATCTATTTGCTGGGTGCAGAGGTGCAAGTAATTTTTGAATGTTTCTCTCTTTTTTTTTTTCTGATTTACTCTCACTTCAGTAATGTTCATCCCTCCATAGACCATGCAAACTATTCATCGCAAATCAAGATTAAAAACGACTAGGATCACGACTGCTAATGGCATGTTGATTACAGGGCAAACTTGTCCAAAATAAGGTCCCCTGAAAAGGCAAAACTTCACGTTTTCTCAACATTTAAATGTTTGGTATGATTTTTCAAGCTTGTGAGTTGAAGTTTGAAATTCCATAAAAGAAACAAAAATTGTGTCATGCAAATTCATGTAAGTTCAAGGGTTTCATTTGCATGAATGTGAAACATAGCATTATGTATGGAACTGTTATTAAAAATCATATTCATTCAAAGAAACACAAGTGATATTTGATTAATATGTGGACATAATTTCATCTTAATTTGACTTGGTATGAAAACTTAGTCATTATGCAATCAATTATGCAGTCCTATCATCAGATGTCTTATACATGATAAATAAATAATGGACATTAAGGTTTTTTCTGAAAGCATAAAATTTATTGCACTGCTACAATGTATGCTTTGATACATCATGGAGCTACAATGTACCAGTAGCTCCATGGATACATGTTCTGATTTATTGATGTAAGAAATTAAATGCCATTGAAAGAAGAAAGTAGATAGACACATTTTGGGGTTACAGTAGGCAGCAATTTGAAAAAAAAAAATGATTTGGGACAAAATGCATTACTTACAGGACATCCTTATGTTGCATAGTGCATTTAAAT